>NW_007577918.1:196123-228708 GCF_000690725.1 Stegastes partitus
TTGAATACATGATTTCAAAAAACAATTGCCAGAGACCATTTGAGTCCCCATTTTAAGTTCACATATTGTTGCCAGTTTGTCATATGACTTTATTAGACAATTTAATGACTTTAACTCTGTAGGGAAGTTTCCTCTGGCCCCTGAAATTTCTAAGATACACAATTTAGCTTTTGCATTACATGGTTCTTTAGTAACATCATTTCTTTGACCTTTATATAGAACCATAGCATTATTTGAGCAACTTGTCATTGTAGTTTAAAGATCCAAAATTCTTTGTTCCATAAGTTTTCCATTTGATTCCTTTACCTGAGGTAAAGATGATTTACTGTTTAAGTTCTTATGCTTTTTTTTTTTTTCTCTTCTCGGTTTGTTTGGAAACTTCCCAACAATCCTTTAAACTACATTCCTTAAATCATCACAAGTATGTGCCTCAACCTTTCCCATAACTTTGCCCCAATGCATATTATTTAGTTCCCTCTCCAGAATAGGCAGATCATGTTTAGATGAGCTGCAAAATGAACTCGCTATAGTGTGGTAAAAGCTTCAAATAATGACCAGAATGGGCAATGTTGAAACTGAGCTGCGGGCCTAGGCACATGTGGCATCTCTTCAGTTTTCTCAATGTTTCTTGACAAGCAGCTATGGAATTGTCTGGACACTGGTTTGTTTTAGGGTTGGCACCATCACAAAAACCACAGGTCTGAGGAACATCATTTGCTGTGTGCACAACAGCTCCTGAAGGCATATGCCAATTTTCTATTTGTGTTCACAAAGTGGTGCTGGCTTACCAAACTAACCGTTGTTTGGTATACCATTCCTTTGTGTGCCACCTGGTCTGGTATGCCAACCCAGTCTCACGACAATTCGTGAAATAGTCACGAAACTTAATCTACTGATTCGTGTCCAGGGACATGATGATTTGCCCAACTTTTTTGTGTCCCCCACCGTGAATTTCATACCAATACATTTCAATTTGACTTATCTTTCGTGTCTGGGCCATGTTTTTTCTCCCCTACTAGACAGCGCATATGCTGTGATGTTTTTGTCGTTCTTTTCTTCCGACAGTCAGGCATTAACCAATTGTACAGTTACGGCCCGTCCACACTAATAACTATAGAGATCACTATAAAGATGTGTGCATCCACACTGATGACTGTTAACATTCTGTAAACATCGGTACTGTGCTCCAGCTGTGTATGAGCTCCGTATACATTCAAATATAAAAGACAAAGTTTCGTGACTATTTCACGAATTGCCGTGAGACTGCGTTGGGTATGCTGTGCTGGAATTCATTTTGTAGAGCTTGATGTGCTCAAGTATCCTCCATCTTCACTGAAGCCTCATTTGTACTGTATGTGTAGGCTAATGCTAATGCTATTCTTTATTCTTTATTAGCATCTCCATTAGCTTCCACAAAGTGGTTGCTAGTCTTCCTGGGGTTCCAGGGATATGTCTGCTATGTCTACTGGTACATGTCTTCCTCTTGTCACTGTACATGACAGTAGTGGGCGTAGAAGACAACCATACAGTACAATTTGCTTTAAATCCCTACGGATTCTAGACATTCAATCAGTATTTCTCATTTATTGTATAGGGGTTTGAGAGCTACAGTACCTGATGGGATTTTTCACAGGAGTCAAGTTTAGTAGCTTAGACATATATGCACTGATTACAATGTCCTTTCTTTCAAAATGCTTCTGAAGCAATTCTATAGCTGCATCACAATTATCATCAGTCATGGTAAGTCCCACGAGGGCTCTAGCTGCTGCTCCAGTCAAATAGAATTTCAGATAAGTGAACTTTTCTCTCTTACACTGCATCACTGTTCTCAATAGCTGTTTTGGATTAAGACCAGAATCACTTTGCTATCACAGGTTCTCCACTTAAGAATACAATCAACTTAGAAACACCCAGGTGTCAGCAGCAGCTGAGCTTGGGGGTACAAATGTCCTCAATCATATAGATCACATCCTTTATTCTACACTATTACATTATTTCACTTTTAACCACAGGAAACCTGATATGGTCTATCTATCAGTTGTTTATCCTAAATTTCAACACATCCACACATACAGCTGTGAACAAAACTTTACATACACTTGTAAAGACCACATGTATTCTGGCAGTCTGTAGTATTCAGTGACTCCTCCAACTCTTAATTTTCTATGATTGAATTGTTGAAACACATGTTTTTCTTACAGAACAAAATGCACTTTGGTTCTTTCAGAAATTAACCATAGATCTTCTAAAAAATAAAATAAAAAGGACAAAATCTGTTGCATCCAAAATATGTATACAGACATACAGCAACTTGAATTATCAGTTTGGTGATGTGTGTTAATCCTTTTTTTTTTCTCATGGCATTGCCTCTTTTTTTTTTTTTTTTTTTATGGCATTGCCTCTTACCTTCTTGTGAGTGGTTATGATTGACTACAGGTGGTGACTCCCTGAGCCAATGTGAATAGGGTCCATTTGGTACACTCATCAGACTCAGCCACAAATGCTACAATGAGAAAATCTGAGGAGCTCAGCACAGTTCTGAAAAGGCAAACATTAACTTGAACCAGTCAGAAGAGTCACTTGGAGCCATTTCAAAGCAGCTACAGTTTTCAAAATCAACTATACAAGCATTTGTTTGTATAAGGTGAATGGTACAGTGGTACAGTTGTGTCACTGTCAAAATGTAAACTATCAGCTGCTAAGAGAAAATTGGTCAGGATGAATCAACCAAAAATCATCAAAAAGCAAATTAAGAGCTACTAGAATACATGTGTCAGTGTCCACAATTCAAGCATGTTTTACACGCCCTTCATGTAGAAACAGCACCTTAAGTCTTGACTGAAATTTGCTGCCAATTACACAGACAAAGACAGGGCATTCAGGAGGAAAGTTCAAGGGTCAGATGAAACAAAAAAATGGGTATTTGGCCACAATGACTATCAATAGTTTTGGTCTTGGATGCTGTTGGGTGTTACAGTAAGAAAATAACTAAGACACCTCAAAAATTTAAAAGAAATGGCTAAATCAGAGTAGAATTAAAATTTAAGACTGGACACTTGTGTTTCAGTGATTTTATCACCGTAAACTTTGAGCTGTAGGAGTCACTGGACACTCAAGACTGTCATGATATAGATGGTCTTTGCAACTGTATGCAAGCTTTTGTTCACAACTGTATGAAATCATCTCTGCAGCCCTCATACTGCAAATAGATTCCTACAAGCATGTTAAAATATAGCTATAATTAAACAATTAATTTACTTCTGTTGAACAGTGGAAAGAGAACAAAGCAAAGAGTGGAAGCAAAAAGTGCAAAGTGTCCCCTCTACACACACATACATGCATACAAACTGGCTTTGGACACATAGACACACTGCAGTAGAGTATTTTAGAGCCCACAAAGCAAGTAGTGAAGCAGCAGAACCACAGAGGAGCCGATAAGGATCAAACCTGACATTTATTAAAACGCTCTTCCTCTCTCATGCTACAACACTGGGACATACACATGGAGCCAGTGGATGAAGAATAATTAAAAAAATGTAATAGTGCTGACAGTGGCCTCACTAGCATTCGTTGAGGGCTGCCCAATGCTATCAGGGCAGCCAGAAATGAGAGTCAATCCATTTCATCCCATCCTCCCCGTCGCTTTCTCCCAGTTAAAGGTATATAATACATACAACCTCTCATGCCATCCAAGTGGACCAGCACCAAACAGAAAGGTGGGAGTCTAAGATAGGGCCTTATCTCACAGTTTAAAATTTAATTGTTGTCTTCCCTTCTTTAAGTTTTTCCTCCACCTTCGCTTCAATCTTTAATGAAGATTAAGGAGTCTCAACAAAGGCTTATCAACATGACTGAGCAGTGGAGACTTAATCGGGATAGTCCTCACACTCACACAAACATATGCAGGCACGCGCGCGCACGCACACACACACACACACAAACACACACACACACACACACACAGTAATTACATTTGTGTAGAAGCCTATGAATGTAAAAGTTACTAACAAAATTGGAAATGATGACACACACAAACACGCACACACACACACACACACACACACACACACTTGAAAGTACAGTGAGGATGAGACTGCAGTCCCACACATCTGCAAAATCATAAAAAAAGTTAAATGGTGCTACATACAGACTGCAAGTAAAGCTGTTAATACACCCACAAAATCATAAACACACAAAAGCACACACAAGAGGAAATAAAAGCACACACATTCAAACACACATGCAGAGGTGGCAGCAAGGCACAAATCTGCTGATGTAACTACTGGCTACATTCAACTACAACCAAGCAGTACTATATGCTACACCCTTCAGCTATCCATCTGCTGTCATTTTATAATGCAGTCAAACAGAGGACTCTGCATTTGAAAATTTAAGAAAAAAAATGGTGCAATTGACATATCAAGTTTGTAGCAAGCAAACCCTCCCCAACCTCCTCCCTTTGATTTTTTGAGGATGCACTACATCCTTTTCCCCTAACACAGAGACGTCACATCTACAGGGCCAATAGAAATCTTCCATCATTCAGTATTGTGACTGTCCATCTCATTCACCCATTTGTGCATTAAAGTACCTCAGACACAAAGGACACTTAATGCAGGTTAACATGCATAAATAAGTTGATATACATCCCAATAAACACCAAGGGGAGGATGCACCATTAATACTCCTGCTCCTGTTGTATCTCAACCAACCAGTGAAGAGAAGACCCAAACTGATGTCCCACATTCAGTCTTAATCCCGTGGCACAATCCTGCCTCCACTGAAGCTCAGACACACTCAGCGTTTATCAGAGGGAAGACACTATTTTCATTATAGTCAAATAACAACATACATTCACACAGAAAGACAGGCCTGCATATATGTGCGCACACTCACACACACACACACACACACACACACTGAGTAGGGTGCACATGTTTTCATTTCAAATTGGAAGCCGAGGTTGTGTGTGGCGTATTGATATCAGAGAGAAGGGAAAAGAGCTACATTGGCACCTAAATGATTTGCAGAACTGGTTTTCTCTCAGTTTTAAAAAGCTTCTCACTAGACAGGAGGGACATTCACACGGAATCAGGGATAAATGGATGTGACATGTGGTTGTGGTGAGATGAAGAATACAAATTTTCGTTTGTATAATGCTGTGTGTGTGTGTGTGTGTGTGTGTGTGTGTGTGTGTGTGTGTGTGTGTGTGTGTGTAAAAAAAATGTTTTTTTTTAGTTGTCATTTCTACTGTTTACTCTCTATCCTTACCTGTTTCTCTTTGTAAATGTGTGTGTGTGTGTGTGTGGGTGTAGACCATTCATACCTCTGTCTGTATGAAGGTTAAGGTGGCAAATATGAGTCAGTTCACTAACAACTGGCAACTTTGCATTTGCAGCTGAATCCCATACGGGTGTCATATGAAGTGTTTTCCACTGAGCAGAAATTACTCCCGTCTGCCCTTCTTACACACACACACATGCATGAAAGCATGCAAGCACACACACACACACACACACACACACACACACACTATCGTGCGTATGCAGACGGTCAAGAGGGATAGAAGAAGGTAGAAAGAGAGAGAGAGAAAGAGAAAAGCTGACTTAAACATTTTTCTCCATTTCACAAAAGTAGCTGTGCTGTTGTCAACATGATGAATGAGAGAATAAAAAGAGAGAGAGAGTCGTAGAAAGAAAGGCAAGCGAGAGAGGTTGTGGAAGAACAAGTTTTAGCAGAAGGGGGGTGGTGGAACTGTCTGACCTGAAGATGTGGCAGCAGCTGTTGAACATTTTTCTGTCATATAATTTTTTAGTAATTAATGTTGATATTTTTAATGTGTATGCACTGCATGCATGTGTCATTATTATAGCGACAGTGCCTGCAAACATGCCGATTTTACTCATTTAAAGATTAAACAATTAGCATAGCACATTTGTAGTTGCGTGACTGTGTGCATGTTTGCATGCACAAAGGGAAAGACTCCCCACACCTCCATACTAACACACACATATTTATGACCCCATCCTGCTGCTGGTCATTAAACAGGTGAGAACTGACTCCAACATGCAACCTCAGCATGTTACTGTGACAGACTGAAAAGCTGCATGTTCTGCATACAGGTTGGTGTGAGTGTGTGCCGACGCATAATGAACTGAAAAGTGTAAAGTAAGAGAGAACGCATGCCAACAAATTACTGCCTTGATAATTATGTATTTACTTGTTCAGTATCTTAGATTTGAAAGACTTGTATGTGATTATCAAAATAAAAACAAAATAGTAATTTAAACAGCATTTTAAAATGGAAACGTTATGGCCCCAAAGCCATTGCTTCATCAAAGAACAAATTCAAGATATTACCACTGCTATCTAGTGAGCACATAAACAATATTTTCCAACTTACCTCTTCATTCATTTTCTTCTGCTTATCCAGGGACATTCCTCTCCCCAGTCCCCACTTTCCAGTCCCAAGATCCTGGGGCGTTTCCAGGCCAAATGAGATCTATAATCCCTCCAGCGAGTTGGGGGTCAACTCCGGGTTCTCTTCCCAACTGAATGCGCCCAGTAAAACCTCCAAAGGGAGTCGCACAGGAGGCATCCTAATCAGATGCCCAAACCACCTCAACTTGTTACTTTGAACGCAAAGGAGCAGTGACAATACTGCTAGCTACCTCTGGATGTCCAAGCTCCATACCCTGTCACTGAAGCTGAGCTAAGCCACCCTAAAGAGTGAGCTCATTTTGGTCGCTTGTACTCATGATTTCATTCTTTTGGTCACCATCCAGAGCTCATAGCCATAGGTAAGGGTTGCAGTGTAGATCATCTGGTAAATCAAGAGCTGAGTCGGAAGGCTTCTTCACCACGATGGTCTGCTTTAATGTCTGCACTGCCAAGCTGCCTGCCCAATTTTTTCTCAATTTCCGTGAAACACTTGAACTCCTTCTCTTTGGGCACCATCAAATCGCCGCTGGGAATTAGGGCCTCGAACTTGGAGGTGGTGACTCTTATCCTCGCCTCTTCATGCTCGGCTGCAAACAGTTCCAGTGTACACTGAAAATCACGGTCTAATAAAGCCAATGGAATCACGTTGTCAACCAAAAGTGGAGATGTGATCCCCTTAGGTCCAAAAATTGGAACCCTCCTTACCCGGTCTGCTACTGTCCTTTAATGTCACAAACAGGATTGGAGACCTGTTTGTCACTGAAAATGTGACAAAAATCCAACAGTCACTGAAATGTGTTCTACTTTCTGAGAATGTACAGACAGCTCTCACTTTGGGTGGCTCGTAATAATGATGCCAGCACTGCATACTTTCACATTACCCCTCAAACGATCCCTTGGTAGACCAGGTCCTAATCCTTCTCCAAATCCACAAAACACATGTGGACTGGTTGGTCAAAGTCCCCCTCAGAAGCTCTGCAAGGGTAAGGAACCAGTCCACTGTTCCAATGACCAGGGTGTGTACAATTTACCTCTGTAATGTCCATTTTTATGTTGATAGCATCAACATGACAGCATTCAATCAGCCCCCCTCAAACCAGGTATTCTCCAGATAACAGGCAGCTTTTGAAGACCCACAGATATCCGTTGAATCTCAAACTTGGTTTAAACTCCAAAAAGAAAAAAAAGAAAAAGTGATTTTCTCAAGTCGACCAGGTCTCTAAAGTGAGATCTAACTGATCTCAGAATTTAGAAGGTCTCAGCTCATCTATTTTTTAGGTTATAAGTGTTACCATCCAAGGTGAAAAGATATTTAGCAGCTTTAGTAACAGTTCAGATCCACATCACCTGTTCACCGAATATGTTTATGGGTTTTAAAGCTTTGTATCGGTGCTGAAGAGTTGAAGTTTGGTTTCCGATACGATGAACCTTACTACTGGAATGAGATGCATCACAGCCTGACAATAAAGACATGAATTCATCTTAGAGACTTTAAAGCTTAACTTTTATTACTCATCACATTTTTTGGACTGTTTTAGTGCTGATGGTCATTTGTTTGATGGTTGGTTTCAGTGAGTGCTTTATTGTTTTGTGTACATGTATTGTTGACAGGTCTCTCTTGCAAACGAGATCTCAATGAGATTTCTTGAATAAATTAAGCTTAAGTAGGTAGGAAAGGAAAAACCAAACCATTGGTAGTTTAAGAGCCTTTGGAGGCATCTTTGCTGACAAACACTATTCACACTTTCTCTGCATGGCTGTAAATTAAAAACAAATGGTGGGAAAGTTGTTTAGGAGTGATGCACCAAAAAGTGTGCGTATCGCAGTTGCCATTGGCCACGTCACCATTTTTGTTTTTCTTTACAATCCTAGTAGTACATATGTATGTACCCTGTTGTCTGTAGTCACATACTGTTTTTGAGATAAAAAAGGAAAGAAAACAGCAATTTTGTAGAACTCAAATGCATAATTAACTGTTGAATTAGTACAAATTGTCAATAAGGGTAGCCATTAAAAAGACACCTAAGCACTTTCATGCTTCAGACAAACAAGACGCTCAGTGCAAAAGATAGAGCAGGGAAGCAGGCATGGTGGCTACACATACTGGATAAAATGGCAGCAGATGGCCTCCAGCAACCACAATAGAACCATAATGCAGACAGTGGGTGTGGGCATTACAGCTAAATATCTTTTTAAAAAATCTAGTGCTTTCAGTTGTATTGTGTTTATTACATTGTACATGTCTTTCTGAGCCTTGGACTCTATCTGTAGCTCAATGACCAACAAGGAGAGACTGGAGGCAGCTTGTAGTCAGCACCACAATAAAGATTCACTTCTCTGACATGTTTCAAAGGAGTGGTTTTTTGTTGTTGTTGTTATAAACACTTATAATACTGTAATACCCATCACAGTGTGAGGAAGCAGCATAATCATAGACAGAAGATCGAGACAGGAAAGCTAAATATCTGGTACCACCTGCTGGTCAGAGTCAGAGGACATAAAATACCAATACATCGACACATTGTTTCTGCTCTTTTTCCTTTAATGGCTATAAACTCAGGAGAGACAAATAGGGAACTTAACTGAAGCAAATGGTTCACAAAGACATGACAAAGAGTATTTAAAAAAATAGCACTGAGCTAAGTTTACTGTTGAAGGTGTAGAGGGAGGGTTTATTCTTGATGGTGTTTGAAATTCATTGTCTGAGAGTTCTCCAGCCTATCATAACCAGTAAAACAACATGAATATTCAATGTGAAATGCCCCTCTCCTGTGGATGGCTCAGTGGAGTCGCTGGCTGATTGTTATCCATGGCAGCTGACAATCGGCCCATTGCAGAGGGCCATAACCTGGTGCTTGTGTGCTGATGACTGTGTGAGGCGGTGGCCTCAAACGGAGCAGTAATTGGACATTACTCCTGTGGAGAAAGGCTAAAAGCCTCTCTGCCACTCTTTATGCTGACATCCCTCTTTTACTCTCATCACACTCTTCTCTATTTCCCTTAGCTCTGGCCAGCGCTCCTTTAATTATAATGGCCTTTCTGGGAGTGTTAAAAGCAGCTCAGAGACACCGGACATCACTTTAACAAACACAAAGAGAACCTTTGTCATTTACACCCCTATGCTCTCTCTGTGTTTGTGTGTATCCACAATGAAAGCCGATGAATCTACACTGATTGTGCCTATTGAGCCTTTCTGCTGTTTTCTGCTAAAGAATAAATATTTGCATTGTTCCCGCAGCTTTATGCATATGTTTGTGTGTCAGTGTCTCAGTTAAATCATCATCACAGAGATCTTTCCTCCTGGCCCGAGATGCTAGTGTTTATCTGTGTTAATAATGTAAGGGTGGCTTTAACAGCTTGCCAGTTGCTCTGCGCTATTGCCATTAAGGCCAAGCTTTAATTTTTAATGAGGAGGAAACAAACTCTTATAGTTTTACCAACATTAACAAATGACTATGGGGTTGAATACCACCAATCAGCAAGGTACATCAGCCCAGAACAATCACTGTTGGTTGCAGCTATAGCTTAGATTAGCTTGTGTGTCCTGTGATCAATCATCAGTCAATGCTCATTGTGCTGAATATCAGCTGGGTTGGATTAAGCCACTCTCTTGTCTTGTCGAGTCCATGTTTATTTTTCCAGTATATATTTTAGAACTGCCCCTTCTGTCACCGGCTGATGGAAAATGTGTGACAAACGTGAAACACAATATAACATTACATGTATTTTTCCAAGTAGACAAACAAAAAGAGCTTTCATTAACCTCTGGACAGCAGAAGACGTCAGCCTAATTGTGAAATTTTGACAAGTTAAGATACAGGAAAAATGCAGGGTGCTGGAGCAGTATACTTAAGGAAATACAGATCACACACTGAAAGCATCACCATGGAGAGAACGGTTTGTCCAGACCAGGAAATGACCTGTGATGATGCCATGTGAATTAATATCATCACAAATGTAAGATTAAAATAAGATTAAATAAAATATAAATTAAAATCAACAGTTGACCAATAAGCAAAAATAAGACACACGAGTAAAGCCTTCAGCAAAAACTTGCAATTTTCGACAAATTTGCTGCCATAAGTTAGTTGTTGTCACTAAGAAGGTGATTTTACATGTAACATGCAGATGGCAGACAGGAAGCACAAAAGACACATAAAATGCATGGCCAATAACAGGCTTGTACCCACAATCTAGAGCCAGTGAATCAGACTATAGTGAATGTGGCAGTCATAGTAATGCATTTTTGCTCATCATTCGTATTGATTAGTTCTTTGATTTTTTTTATTCCACAAAGAGCGCGCCAGCAGATCACTTCCACTCAGATCAGTCCTTTGGTTTATTTAATTAAAACTGGCTTTCATTCAAAACTATTAGTTGTTTTTTGTTGTGATGCCCTGAAGAATCGCATAGCCACCGTCATCGGGTGTCTGCACTGAAACTGCTACATTAAAATTTTTTTTGTTTTTTGTTTTTTGGTAGTAATGATGGACAATTTAGGACATCAAGTAGATCTAGCAGAACCCAGCACGTAGGACTTTCTATTGGTTCAACAAAAGGCCAATATAACAATTTAACAGTTTTCGCCACAATTGCTCTTGTACTGTATCGCCAACACACATCTCTTCATGGAGCTTCAAAGGAGCTGCAGCTCCCCACCAATGATCATCTCTCTGAGCCACGCACAACTTTCCAATTAGTTGCCTTGTCAGTGTGATTGGGATACAGGGCCTTGATTAGGCCTGAAGGCCTGTTGATGAACACTGATAGAGGCTAAACCAGGCCAAGCTGTAATTGATACTATAGAGAGGAGCAATGAACTCTGTGTGTGTGTGTGTGTGTGTGTGTGTGTGTGGAGTCACTCCCCCATAGCATACAATGATTAATTCAATTTCTATAAAACATTTTGTGCGTTGTGGTGGTTTGGCTCTAAAATGTGAAGATCATAGTTTCTTCTAATGATATATTAATACATGTTTAAATGCTGAAATAAATCCATAACACAGCTTCTTAATCCTAATCCTTCTGTCTGTGTACTGTGTTCTGTTTGGGGATGACTAATTTTTCATTATATTAAAAAGAAATTTAAATTCCGTCCAGTCGACCAGTCTCAAAGAAAGGAAACACAAGTTGAGTACAGTTTAACAATGAGGTTAAACATTGCATGTAGCTATTTAGGAGGTATTTCAAACCATTAGTCACATTCTTCAGTCATCAAATTGTGTTTCCATGGATGCTGAAACATGCAACATTTTGCGCCATGCATAGAAACATTGTACATTGTCCTACAAAACATGAAACTCACGACACAAAAGTTAACAAATATAACCTACAGTACTTTGTAAGTTTATGTCCTATGTCTGAATGTGATCACATATTGCTCCAGCTGAGTGGTTATATGCCAGTTAACTGACAGTCTACACACGATCTTATTTTCATTTTCTAGACTAATATGCTGACAAACTGCGCTGATTTTATTGGATATCATCTGTACCACTTTCCACCTTGCTGGTTTACAACATAAAGATATTGCAGTATTGCAGGAAGAGGGGCAGCCCATCGGCAACCCACTGGTGAGCCCACTGCCCCCACAATTAGCCAGTGCATCTCTGGCTAGTGGTAGACAGCTGAGCAGCATGTTAAAAACAACAGCTTCCCAGTGTAATACATTGAAACATATTTTTAAATACTTACCAAACTAGTGTTTGTGATGTCACTCGTTTAATTCTTTAGTTGACTACTCATGTACATTTCTAGTTATGAAAAAGTAAAATAATGTGAATTGCAAAATTGCAATAAACCACATGTCAAACACTCAGAGGTTATACATATATTGAAGTCTGAGATTTTACACCATGGACTGGTGCAGAGGCTGCAGAGGAACCTCATGGACTGTGTATATTTCCACAGATGTAAGCTAGTTGTGATTCATCTTTCCTCCTGCTATTAGATTGGTATTGATGTGCCAGTAGGACAGATGGCCACACCTACAGCCAGGGTCACGCTTCAGAACCTAAAATTTAATCGAAATAATAATACATTTTTTATGATCAAGCTGCATGGAGGTTTGGAAGCGAGTGGTGAGTTGCAGGGAGTGTGCAGAGTAACATTAGGAATGAGCTTTTACAGCCAGCATTTATGAGTCTGCACTAAAACACACCATGCACGCAGTGGAAACTGGGAAACATAACAACAGAACATTTTTTGTTTAAGGTCCAAAAGATACCACTATAAGTTCATCCAACCACAAGCATGGTCTCAGCCAAAAAAAGTCAACATTTTAACAGTCAACGTTTCTGTATATATCTGCTTTCAAAATGTCTCAACAACAACTGCTGCTACATGTTAGAACATCTGAACACAATTCTTCACCCATAGTCTCACTTGAATTTTCTCTCCTTTTTAACAGCCCTATTTGATTAAAACACAGTCAGAGGGAATATGTTCAAGCCTACATTTCAGATGAAAAGGCCGATATGACTAGCTGTAAATAATATTTCATTGATGCCAGTGCTGAATAATAGATACCGGAGTCTTAACCGTGGATATGTTCACCCAAACAAGCCTGGCAGGGCTGCAGGACCCTCTCCATTTTTATTCCATTGTTACAGAGGAATGGAGAGGGAGTGAGAGACTGGAAGGAGGATGGAAGAGAAGAGAAAACGAGAAAGAAGAAAGGTGGATGGATAGATAGCAAGCTAGATAAAGAGAAAAAGGGAGAGAGTGTGCAGCAGCGTGGCGGAGGCAGGCAGAATTAAAGAGGCTTTTTTGTGGCGTTTAATATCCATTCATTGGCTGGACTGCTGACACAGTGAGAGCACTGCGTTCAGGATTTATAGCCACTTCTAATGGGCATGCCCAGAACCAAAGCACTGCAGTCAGCACATTCTCCCTCTGTGCACACACACTCAGAAAGACAGCCAGCTACACACACACACACACACGCACGCACACACACACATACACACACACACACACACCTGGGTAGTTGAGCACTAGATTAAGTGCATGTATCAGTAAACTCACTAAATGTGGGAATGTACAGATCCTGTCATACAGGTCCCGACATGTGGTTGTATGCAACAGAATGAGAGGTTGTGCACGTACACACACACACATATGCACACACACTGACCTGCCCAACTGGGGGTCTCCATGTAAAGCCAACTGGTCGAAGAGAAGAGACCTGTGTTGCCCTGTTAGACAAGCACAGAACAGAGAGAAAAATGTTTGCCATCAAATACACATTTTATCACAGCTTGTGAGAAACAAACCATTCACACAGAGAAGAACAGAAACATGATTCACAAGTCTGGTGTGTTGACCCACCATTCTGGTACAGATGTGCATGCCATCAGACAGAGTACACAGTTCAATATGTCAGTGTAAATGCAGCTGGAATTTAGACTGCAATTTTCAATACTGGCACATGAGAACTGAATAATGTACCTCATTTTTGAAAAACAAGTGAGTCAGCTTTAAAAGGAGTAATTATTTTCTACATTCTTGTTTGCAATATTTATTAATAATGCCACTCATTTTCAGAAAATCTCCACAAGTGAGACATTGATAGTGTTGCATTGGTAACAAATGAAAACGAGAACTTGAGGCAGGAGGGTTCGGTTTGCAATATAACAAAGACTCAGCATTTTAGATGGACATGATTGCAACTTTGCAATTGACATATCAATTAAATCAATCACAGTGCTGCAGAATTCAGCCAGCTACACTGTGTATAAACAAGCGTGATTGATAGCAAGTACAGACTCTTCACTTACAGGAGATTAAAGGCAAAAAAAAAGTTTTCAAATAAAACAGAAAATAAGAAGAATATTTATAATTTTCTTTTATTGCCATCTCTTGTTTTTGTTGTGTCACTGTCTATTATGATATGCCTGAGACACACCTTTATCACTGAAGAAGGCACAGCAATGTGGCTGAAAACTTTGAGAGCTTATTTCATGCCACTTTTTTCCCCCAATCTTAGGTACCAACTAGTTTAAATGCTTCTGTTAAACCTATATCTTCATTTTCTTCTTATGATACTTTTTAAATTACACTGCTCAAAAAAATAAAGGGAACACTAAAATAAAACATCCTAGATCTCAATGAATGAAATATTCCAGTTAAAAAACTTTATTCATTACAGAGTGGAATGCGTTGAGAACAAAATAACGTAAAAATGATCAATGTAAATCAAAATAATTATCCCATGGAGGTCTGGATTTGGAATCATACTCAAAATAAATGTGGGAAATCACATTACAGGGTTCGGGTCCAACTTCAGTGGAAGTTCCTCAAGACAAGTCAAAATGAGGCTCAGAAGTGGGTGTGGCCTCCACAAGCCTGTATGACCTCCCTACAATGCCTGGGCATGCTCCTGATGAGGCGGCAGATGTTCTCCTGAGGGATCTCCTCCCAGACCTGGATTAAAGCATCAGTCAACTCCGGGACAGTCTGTGGTGCAACGTGGCGTTGGTGGATGGAACGAGACATGATGTCCCAGATGTGCTCAATTGGATTCAGGTCTGGGGAACGGACAGGCCAGTCCATAGCATCAATGCCTTCATCATGCAGGAACTGCTGACACACTTCAGCCACATGAAGCCGAGCATTGTCATGCATCAGAAGGAACCCAGGGCCCAGTGCCCCAGCATATGGTCTCACAATGGGTCTGAGGATCTCATCCCAGTACCTAATGGCAGTCAGAGTACCTCTGGCTAGCACATGGAGGGCTGAGCAGCCCTCAAAAGAAATGCCTCCCCCACCATTACTGACCAACCACCAAGCCGGTCATACTGGAGGATGCTGCAGGCAGCAGAATGTTCTCCACGGCGTCTCCAGACTCTGTCACGTCTGTCACATATCCTCAGTGTGAACCTGCTCTCATCTGTGAAGAGCACAGGGCACCAATGGCGAATCTGCCAATCTTGGTGTTCTCTGGCAAATGCCAATTGCCCTGCACGGTGTTGGGCTGTAAGCACAGGCCCCACTTGTGGCCGTTGGGCCCTCATACCACCCTCATGGCGTCTGTTTCTCACAGTTTGAGTAGAAACATGCATATTAGTGGCCTGCTAGAGATCATTTTGCAGGGTTCTGGCAGTGCTTCTCCTGTTCCTCCTTGCACAAAGGAGGAGGTAGCGGTCCTGCTGCTGGGTTGTTGCCCTCCTTTGCCCCCCTCCACATCTCCTGGTGTACTGGCCTGTCTCCTGGTCTCATGCTCTGGACACTATGCCAAGAGAGTAAACCTTCTTGTCACAGCTCACTCCCTGGATGAGCTGCAGTACCTGAGCAACTTGTGTGGGTTGTAGACACCGCCTCATGCTATCTCTAGGGGTGAGAACACTGACAAGATGCAGAAGTGTCCAAAATATCAGCCAGAAAGGATGAAAACAGAGAAATGGTCTGTGGTCACCACCTGCAGAACCACTCCTTTAAAGGGGTTGCCTTGCAGATTGCCTAATTTTCACCTTGTATCTTTTCCATCTGCACAATTTGAAATTGATTCACAAGTGTTGCTTCCTAACTGGACAGGTTGATTTCACAGAAGTGTGATTTTAGAAAACTCTTATTTACCATGGACCACTCATCCATCAGCCCTGCATTAGGGAATGTCCAGCCAAGCTCCAGATCTTCTCCATGTCGATCAGTCTAATCCACAATTAGGGCCACAGAGACGAAATGCGTCTCCAGAGATGCTATTAACTGCGTTGCTCGTCCTATAAAAATGACTGCAATCAGAATTCCTCTTTCCATTCTCCAAAAGCATCAGACTCTCCACATCTGATCCCAGCTACAACCAGGGAGGATCTTCTCAGGGAAGACCAAAACGGAATTACTCCCTGCTCAACTACCACTTGCTCCAGCACTGATGCCCAAAGCATCCAGGCATCCAGCACATTCATGTTTAACACGTCACAAACGAGGACAATTGAGTTACCCAGCCACCACATGTACTGTCCAAAATTCAAAGCATCCAGAAAAGATTGGCGCACTCCCACACTCCCAACACATCCTCCAGAGATGTCCCTCCACGTGAAATCTCCAACCAGACCATTGTGGGTCTTCAGAAAGCAGTAAGAGAAAGACTTTACCTGCCACCGCACTGCCAACGAAGTTAAAATATTCCAACTTCTGACAAACTTAAAAGCTTAGATCACAAGACCACAACAATCCTCCATCTGGCAGGCACCAATGCTACGTGCCAGAACATGACATCATCCCACTACCTGCAACTCTGCCCACTTAAAAAAAAACAACAAAAAAAGACACCATCAATGCCTAAAGAAGGCAAGCCTGCAGAAAAGCTGGCTCTTTCTCTCAATGCACCCAGAAATGCAATTCTCGACAGTTCTCCTGACGATGTCAATCCACAAGAAATATTCAATCAGATCACCGTTGGTCTTCAGACAGCTTAAGAGAAAGTCCTTATCTACTCCCATGCTGAAAGCAAGGTCAAACTATTTCAAATTCTGACAAGCTCTCCGAGCTTTCAACACATGATAAACCACAGCAATCCTCTCCTCCAGATGCAATGGTCATGCGCCCGAGCATGACGTCACCATATTCTCCAGAGCTCCGCCAGGGTTGCCAGACATGATTCATCTCATCCACTACCCTACAGAAACATGTTCCCAACTCCACCGTTACAGCCATTTCCGGACATGGGATATCAACTCACTTTTCCTCCCCTCCTTTTACAACTTCCCAACTTCATTCCTTGTCTGGCACTGGGTTGCCAGCTCCTCCCTCTCTCCTCCATCCTCCATTCCTTACAACTTATCCCCGACTGGGGGGGTCGCTACTCAGAGCTGCACTGTTGCACTTCTTCAGCACGTTCTTCTTTAATAAATCACAAACAAGGATAATTGAGTTACCCAGACACCACATGTCCTGTCCACAATTCAAAGAAGATCTTTCGCTTTCAATTATCTTCACTTTACAGCATTATTACCAGCTGCTATTCCCAAGGCCACAAGGCTTCCCACTCCTATGCTCTCATCACAAGGCTTCGACCTGAAGGAAAACCGAAGACCTGCCCTTACAACCTCATAAAAAATGATCAAGTCACGAAACTTACGTCATGTCTGCTACAACTCCCATCAACAGCTGAGTCCCGAAACACACACTCAGAACTCATCCAGCTCCAGATCCACATCAGACAGTTTCCATTCATAAGTGATCTCACTTCCCCCAGCAAGTGCCATAGTTTTTAGTCTTAGAAGGCTCAGAGGCCATGGGCCTAAAGCCTGTCAAAGAAGTAAAGAAGTTCAAAGAAGAACTCAGTTTGATTCATCTCTATGTCAGGCTTAATCAATTTCGGCCTATTCTGGCACCGGAATGCCAGTTTGACTCATCTCTATTCTCCATTTCAGCAATTTCGGCTCTTATTATGGCACAGAGATGCTAGTTTCACTCATCTCTATCTCCTACTTCAACAATTTCAGTTCCTGCTGGCACCGGGATGCCAGTTTCATTCATCTTTATCCTCCCATTCAACAAATGAATCTCTTATTCTAGCACTGAGATGCCGATCTCACTTACCTCTTCATACCTCGTCTACGGTTGGCTTATACTTGTGGCAGTGGGACACGAGTTTCTTCCACTATCGTACCCCCTATTAATCTCCAGTTTAACTTGCCAGCAAAAAGATGCAAGTGGCAAATACTTCCACTTGCCATTGCAACAATTTACCCAAGAGATATCCGGATCAGGCATCCGAACCACCTCAACTGGCTCCTTTTGATGCAAAGGAGCAACAACTCTACTGCAAACTCCCTCTGGATGGCAAGCTCCTCATTCCATCTCAAAGGCCATGCCCATCAAATCTACAGAGGAATTTTGGTTGCTTGTACCCACAATTTTGTTCTTCCATCACCATCTCGAGCTCATGACAATAGGGTCGGGTTGGAATGTGGACTAACTGGTAAATTGAAAGCTTCAACTTCTGGCTCAGCTCCCTCCTCATAACGATGGTTGGTACAAGGCCCAAATTACTGCTGATGCTACACAAGCTGCCTGTCCATCTCACACCTCATTCTTCCATCAATAATGAACAAGATCCCAAGCGACAGTCAGTTCTTCATAGATATGCTGCTTCTGCCAATTCTGGGGGTTTCCTGGTCAACAATGGTCTCCTTGCCATAGCGTCCCGAGTTCTCTCAGTTCCTTCAAGAATCTCTCCAGCCACTTTCCGCAGTTTTCAAAATGTACCTCATCGTTATCTCTACCCTCTCATAGAGCCCCGAATGGTCAAGTTAAAATCCATCCTCTATTCTGTTCACACAAATAAACTTGCCCTTAACCCCTTTATAAACAAAAGTTGAAGCTACTCTCCCGCAGTCATGCCCCTCATGTGGCGTCTCACATGGTAGTAAGTCTCCAACCTATTCCTCCTCCATGTAGAACACTTCCGAGGCTACTGCAACGATATCACTGATTCCCTTCAGTCATAATAGATTCTGTTCCACCTTATCATTTAATGTAGCTACA
This sequence comes from Stegastes partitus, assembly GCF_000690725.1. NCBI lineage: Eukaryota > Metazoa > Chordata > Actinopteri > Pomacentridae > Stegastes > Stegastes partitus. The sequence continues at coordinate 215,057 of NW_007577918.1, forward strand.
TTATTCAGCTCTGTCTCATATTGCTTACTTCCATCTGAGACTCAAAAATCCCACAATACCTCTGCAGCATAATTTAATACTTTATTAATTATGGTCATTCTCCATTGATGTGTGTCTTAAGGCATCAATACGTTCCAAGGTCCTACATCCCAACCTCTAGCCGGCACTCTAGAATCCATGTTTCTGTTGGCTTTCCTTTGTTCCTGTGACACACAGAATCCATTGCAATGTTAACCAATGAGCAGAGTTCCATCCACACTGTCATTTTACCATGCATGTTTTATCAACCTTCCTCTATCTCCAAAGGTAGCCCAGTCTATTTACTCAAACAAAGCCAAACCAGTCAAGCAGGTAATCGAATGCCTGTCAGGTTCTTTAAACTAGATTCACAAACAAGCTCTAGTACACCAAATACAAACCAGAAAATCTGAGGACACATCACCCTCCAACCCTCAGTTCATTAGAGAACAGTCAAGTTGCAACCTTATTCTGATTCCTTTTCCACTTTGAGCAAGCCCCGACGGCATCCACAATCCTGTGCTCTGGCTGGTCCTTCCATATTGATGCAGCTTCCAGCTAAGGGGTCCTGCAACACCTAATCACAGCCATGTGCCTCAGGTGTGTTCACTCCTCATCCACTCGAACCCTCAAGACTTACATCATGTCCACTCTTTGTTTCATTCGTATGGGAAGCTTGCCTGGTGGCTGCTGCTGATCCCTGACTAAGTTTTTCCCCACATCGCATCAGCTCAACTCACAACACTCATTTGCATCCAATTAACAATCAAGTTTCAAATTGATGGTGTGGTTCTAGCTCATGACCCAAAGTCCCTGCAGATTTGGTCAGCATCATTTAAAGACCTTTGCAATGGAAGGTTTTCAAAATTGTGACTTTTCAGTAAACATGGCAATGCAGAAAATTTTAATGTTTCACTATTAAACAAAACCCACTCTACTGAGGATAAAGTGGTGTACATGAAATGGATGGATTAAACAAAAAGCTGTACAAGCTGTATTTTATGAATGTGCATTATCCATTCTGCCACCAGTTTCTCCTGCTGAACAAGAGACCAAGGATGAACACATCCTCATGTCAATACTTAGTTAACATCATAATGCCACCTACTGGCAGCACGAAGTCAGCCTTTCGTTGACAAAAAAATCCATTTCACATGAAATTTTATACGGTGTGCTACACATGACATAAAGCTACATGACACATGTCTACCAGCCACAACATAAAACAATGACAGGTAAAATGTATAGTATTGATCACCTTTTACAATGTAATGTTCTGCTGGAAAACCTTGCATCCTGGCATTCATTTGGATATTACTTACCTCAACTAAAAATTGTTGCACACCAAGTAGTTCCCATCATAACAATGAGCCCTGCCACTCCATTAAAAACTACTCAAGGGTGGCTCGAGAAACACAGCAAAGAGCCCAAAGCATCAGATTTATAAAGCCTAAAATGTGATCCATAGAACCTACACTGAAACAGACATTACAAAATGCATGATAATTTAGGATCAAATAAAAAGACCATTTGCAGAAAGTAATGGCTTGAATTTTAATAAAAAGAATGCTGTAATTCATTACTTACAAATAATTTAGGTCTCTAAATGTGCCTCTGAGAAACGGTTTTCTGTTTTGTTTAAGTTGTTAGATTTAGGCCAGTTTCACTGATTGTGTCATTATTTTGTTATTCTGTCACTCAGCAGCAAATTTTAAAACTTAATTTTAAGTTCTTTCTGAGTGATGAATTTTGCTTCAGAGGAACTTTTGATTACTTTTGATGATTCAGCTACAGCTGCAGTGGAATAAGTTAAGAATTCAAAGATTAAACTGTGTCATTAGGATGAAATATTTCATCCAGTGACCATGGAGACAGGCTGAACTCAACCTTAGTCCGCTGAGACTGACATTCTGGTAATGCAGTTTATCTGAAATCACATTAACATCTGGTGCTGCTGTCGCACTGTCATCAGACACATTTACGCACTCAAACAAATAGTCGCAGAGTTGTATACCCTAGACGGAGCTTAAAATTAGTGAAAAAAGATGGAAAAATGACTTTTTGGAGGTGCTCCTGCAGCCAGACAGCAGCTGTGACAGCGGTGCTTGTAGGTGTTGGCAGGACAACTAGCTCAGAGGGGGAGGAGAGTGGGGGTTGGGGGCACCTCTTGCTGCAGTATTATGGTAATTAGTGGGTTGTAATGGTGGAGCGGGCCTACTCTGTTTAAAAATGCATGCAGCAAGCACAGGATGAAAGCAAATGTGTGCACTTGAACATCTCTTAAATGGTTGGCATTAATCTGATCTATAGCACTAATCTCTCCTGTGGTTGGGATGTGTGAGTGTATGTGAGTGTGACAGAAAGAGCACTTGGCGAGAGGGAAAAAGAGTTTGCTTTGTATTTTGTAGTTTTGTAAGGGCTGATGTATGATGTGTCTTTTTGTTTAAGCTAGAGTGCAGAACTTTTGCATGTAAATAAATAAACCAAATGATTTCACACAATGCTTATTAAAACTATTAACACCAGGTAAATCTCTTTGTATTTCACAGTAAACCAGTTTAAAAGGTGGTTTCTGTGGTGACATTCTGACACTACTGCACCAGTAGCGAGGCGTCTTACGTCAACCAACAATGATTTGTTGCCATCATCAGTTGATTAGGGGAGCAATCGTAGCAAAAGAGATGGCGTCAACTACAGCAACTCGGAGTATGGTTGAAAAACGTAGGAAAAACATTTCTGATGTCCAAATAAAAAAGAAAGTTGGCGACCAGAGAAATAACTATGGTCTAAAAAAGAAAGTGATCCATGGTGATCAATTGGTGTGACTTTCCTTGTTAAGGTGCACTGACAGAAAAGAAGGAACTGAGGGTGTCGAAAATCATCAAGTGTGTGTCCATGCAGGTCAGTGTAACTTCATGATACTGTATATTTCATTGGTGTGTTGAAATATATGATCATAGAATGTAAACTACAGTGATAGTAATTATTTATAAGACCAATAAAATGTACTAAGTATATAAATGTATTTTACTAGATACGCATATAAGAAAAGTCCATCTGGGTCTTTATGGGTCAGACTTGTTTTGTCCTTATCTTATCTTGATTCATGAAAAAGATAGTCAATGTATAAAATGTCAAAAAAAAGCTTTGATAGGGATGTTCTGTGATCCCTCCAAGTGTCTTTGCTCCTGGTAGGGCGCATTCTGCAGAACACAATGGTGACAATCACAAGATTTACCTTAAACAAAGATTCTGTGGTGTTTGACTGTAAACAAAGCCTGCAAGACAGCTAACACAAGATGAGGCAATGACGCTCATGATAAGAGATGAGAATCAGGTGATAAATATATTTTGAGGAGGGCTATGATGCATGTTGGGCAAAGTAAAGTAAAGTGAAGTTAATGCTTTCTGTTTGTGGCACTCTGAAGTGAAGTGAGGTGTACCAACTCTGCTTCTTTTTGTTCTTTTCTCAAGTGCGTTATAATAATTCATTATTAGAGTATTTCAGCAAGAGTGGTAATCAAATAAATATTTTACCACAAGGGCAGATGCAGATGTCGCTTTCGCACGATTTACTATTTGCATTTGAAGTGGGCAATGTGGCTATTTCCTTTAGTTCATAACATTTCAACAGTGTTTGTATATTTAAAGTCACTGCCAGAAGGGGAAGACCAAAGTTCTCTAGAGCTGGTTTAAAATGTGAAAAGTTTGTTTTTCTGTGTGCGAGGATGTGTTATGTGTGTGTGGCCATGTTGTTCATGGCTCAAACCAAATGATGAGCAGAGCAACAAAAAAAAAGAACAACAAAGAGAAACAGAGACAAAATGACCACAAAAAAAAGGTGGTGGTAGAGGATGGCTAAAAGTTTAAATAAAATGTGTTAAGAAAATACAGAAATAGAACCAATGATGGCGAACAATTCAAAAAGGAAGAAAAAAAAAGAAGAAAAGATGGGTGAAGAGACAAAAACAAAAAGATTAAACATGCAAAAGAGAGTGTGAAACTGTCACGATTCAGTTAACAAAAATGATACAATTCATTTGAGAAATAATTGCAAACAACTGTAAGTGAACGTATAAAATACTTTTCATCTTCCTGCCAGTTCAGACTGTCAGATCAGCGACAAATTTTTGTGAATCGTCAAAATTGATTCACTAAAATCTCGAATTGTTGTTTTGAATTACATTGTAGATGTCTGGAGTTAAAAGAGAAAAAAAAATGTAATAGTGTGATAGTCAAGTACAGCTAAGAGGTTGCCAAAGTGACAGTTGTGTGTCTTCTTCGTCTCTGGAGGAGCTTGCCAAGTCTGAGATAAACCCAGATGATGTCATAATTATAAGTGTCTATCTGAAATCCGAACCTTCTGTGTAAACCGTATCTGTCATCAGTGGAAATAAAAGCTGGAGGATAAACGACAGGTTTAGAGTGGTGGGTGGAGGACCAGCCTCTACAGAAAGTAATGTTAGATATCACTGAGATCAAGAATGTGACGTCAAGACACATCAACTTCTACAGCATCTATTGTGTTATGGCATGTTATCAGATCAAGGAAAGGGACTGCTTTGAATTTTGAACGTGTGTGTGTGTGTGTGTCTGTGTGTGTCTGTGTGTGTGTGTGTGTGTGTGTGTGTTTGAGTGTGCGTCAGGGCTGAGCACCTCAACTAGGGGCCCCTGGCAGGTGACTGGGCCTGATTCCATTAAGCAACCAGTAATTTGGCTCATGCTTAATCAAATCAACTTTAATACCTCCAATCAAATTACAGCAGCCTCCTGTGTCCCGTCACACTAAGCCAGAGACGAGATGAAGAGAGAGATGGAAGTAAGGATGGAGACATGAACATGGAAAAAGGATGTTAAATCAAAGAAAAAGTGTGTAAAAAAAATAAAATATTGTAAAGAGTGGCAAAACAGTGGTCACCAAATGCACAGAGAATGTTCAAATGAAGAGTGAATAGAGGAGCTTTGAGAAGTCTGAGTGTGACCACAGGAGAATGAGAAATAAAACAAGGTTTAGAAAGAAGGAAGAGAGGACACTGGAGGGACAAGTTACAGAGATGAAACATTGCACGATGAAGGGGTAAGTTCTGTGTTTGTATAGAGGAAATGGATTCTGCTTTTCAGGAAACCAAGTAACAAATAATATAATCACTGCTTTTTCTCACTGCCATTTACACTGTGTTTGTGTATGAAACAGATCAATAAAAATCGAAATGGCTACTTTAACATTAGTGTGCTCATTTTTAATGTGACAGATATGTTTGTTTCATTATGCAGGAATAAATAGTGCACTGCAACGACCTTGTAATTTCCATGATGAGGTAATTCTGGTTTGTGCATAAGGTCAATGCCATTTTAAAAACTCACAGGAAACTACAAACAGCTGGAAGCAAAAAACTAAACTCAGGTTCTATTTTAAAAAAAGAAAAAAAAAAAAAGAAAAAAAGGATTACATTATATTATTAATTTCAGGTGTTTTTCTTTTCATTTCAGTGAATTTTTATTGGCATTTTAGTTTGTAACAGATGTGAAAGTGTAGCACAAAGTGTTGTGATTTTGGCACACAAACTGTGTCTTTTCCTTTCTGTGGTGTTCTTGGACTGATGTTGGTGCTAAAATGTGGAAAAAGCCTTGTCTAAATTACTTTACACAGCTCGAAGTACCAAGCGTGTCCATGCCTAACCAATAATACAGCGGCATGCAGTTCAGACTGGTGCCATGTTGAAAGTGATATGGAAATGTTGCTGGGTCCGACCTGGTAAATTTCCTTCACAGAAAAGTGACCAGTGTCCTTCTTCAGACACAAAGCTAACACATTCATTGCCATCAAAGTGTACATTTGGGAGGGGCTTATGAAACCTGACTACTACTCTGTCCTTAACCACATTAAATCCAGACTGGTTTCAAACAATTTTGTCAGAGTGAAAGCATAATATGTTCAAAGTGAAGTTGGGGATACGTTTTTTTCCTTTTTTTTTTCTTGAGTATATAGATCAATGAAAAGTATCCACCCTAGGTCTGATAGCCACCCCAATAGAGACATAGTAAATAATGCAGTGCAGCCAAAACCTGACTTCAAGGCCATCTTATGGACTCCACAGGCCATAACAATACAGCAATGAAATGTCCATCCATCCATTATCTATACACCGCTTAATCCTCACCAGGGTCATGGGGGGCTGGAGCCTATCCCAGCTGACTTAGGGTGAAGGCAGGGGACACCCTGGACAGGTCACCAGTCTATCACAGGGCTACACTTAGAGACAGACAACCAAGCACACTCACATTCACACCTACGAACAATTTATAATCACCAATTAACCTCCACATGTTTTTGGACCTTGTGGGAGGAAGCCGGAGAACCCAGAGAAAACCCACGCTGCACGGGGAGAACATGCAAACTCGAACCTGCAACCTTCTTGCTGCAAGGCAATGATGCTAACCACCGCGCCACCATGCAGGCCTGAATGAAAATAACAACAATATGAATTCTACATTTCAGTCATGAGAAGAGAGGCTAGAAAAGTTGGGGTGTTGTTGTGAAAAAGCAGTGTTGTGATGGGTCAATGGTAAGGTGCGAACCCCATAGACACACTTCTCTGTCATCCAGTCAATTTGTTTAAAATGTACAATCTCATATTGTTTCTTTCAGTTAAAGCCTATACACCTAGGTGTGTCTGTAACAAAGGCTGGAAAACTTTCCTGATAGGAAAAGACAAATGGTTGCAGTGCCTGGCTGGCTCTCAGCACCACCTTTGCTAAACCACATGTAGCAAATGTTAATGAGACACAAATGCCAGGGCACACAGGAGACAAGGCCTTTTAAACACACAGACACTGATGAAAAAAAGCAAGTACAGCGATGAGACTATCAACAGCACTAAATAAAGCAAACTCAACTGGTGAGATCAGGAATAGGAAAAAATGGCAATACACTGACATGAGAAGCAAGTAGAAAGCACATGAAGAAAAATGAGAAAAATCAGGAAAGGGAGGAGATCCAGTGAAGACTGTGTGCAACACACACACAGGCAGTCAATGACTATCCAAAATATCATGAAAAAAGTGATCAGAGATTGATTATGAGTTGGGTATAAAAATGACAAAAAACTAACTGTAAAGTCTCCAACACTCTTGCAAACACACATTGCCACAAACAACAACATTGTGCATAAATAATCTCAAGAAGTGCAATGCTTTACTCCTAATTAGTGTTGATTTAAGAAAATATAAGAAGCCGTAAAAAGGTAACAAGGATGTCAAGCCGCATCATAAAAATCCATCATGTCTTATGCTACAACAATCCTGCTCTGGAATGAAGGGATAAAGTCAGTGGCAGTTTGTTCAGGAATTGTAATAGGGGCATCACTGCTATGCATGCGGCTTAGAGGGGCAATACACGATGAAAGTTTTGATGACTGACATACAGTCACGGCTTCATTGAGCCTTTTATTCGTTTAGCTCTCAGCAAGAATGGCTTAAAGAGCTTTTTTGCAAATAGAGATGTATTCAAGGCTTCACATTCATTTTTGAAGCACTTTGGACAGAAAGACATGCAGAAAAGTTGCTTGTTTTGTGGAAAATTTGCAATATTTTTCTTTTTCCATTTTGTTTAAAAATTAAATGAATGATGAATTTTAGCATTCTGTCTATCAAAATTCAAGCCATTACTTTTGTGTTAAGGATCATTCCATTTGATACTGAATTGTAAAGCATTTTGTAAAGTCTTTCTTAGTGCATGTTCGATAGATGAATATTTAAACTATATAAAGCTGATGAAAAGAATGTGTATACATATTTATGTCTTAATGCGCACACAGTCATAAATCTACACCCAGTTCTATGCCTCTGTCCCCTGCTGTGTCTGACAGAATTTTCCATACCAACAACATAACAGATGTGTTGTGTTTAAGTAGTGTCTAATTTGTCTATCAAATTTGCTCAGAATTGTTGGAGTGTAGTGCAAAACCCCACAGTGCACCCTACACAAGGAAGTTCACGGCAGATCCTTTGGGTGACATGATCAATGTCATTCGCTTCACCTGTCACCAGCAGGAGTACGTTGACCACAGCTACGAGGAGTCAGTGGAGGTTTATTCCGCTACCACTGCGATAGTTTGCAACTCGGCTCACTCGCTTGCTAAGTTGAAGAGTAGCATTCTTGTGTGCGGATTGGAGGAGAGGGACAGCCCGTCTGCTGAGCACTGAGATCTGACTTGGCCAGTAGTGTGGCTACTTATCTTCTGGGGTGAGTAAATCAATCAATATTGAAGGTGTAGTTGCAAAAAACTGAAGGAATCATGTTCTTGACGTCACCAGAGAATCTCAACGCTGATTGGCCATCGCAGTACGAAAGATCGCCAAAGTTCTGATTTTTCAATTTGTGTGTCCAACGCAAATTTGTGTCATTTGCGCATTTTGCGCATTTAATGCGGTGAGAATCGCGTCATTCACACAAATAATTTGCTCAACTTGCGTCATTCGTGCCGCACTAATCCCACGATTCACTATGCGAGACGTTTACTCGCGTCTTCACATTGACTAAAGTCCCTGTTCATTGGACGTCGTCTTATCGGGTTGAATAGCACCCCCAAATACAACTAATGATTTCAGCTGTACTGGTGAAATTTCAGAGTCAGATTGCTGAAACTATATGAAATTCAATGACCTAAATAGTCAAATACCACTAGAGGAAAACCAGGGCATTCTCATTTTTGTTTTTGGTTTTTGGTAATTCAGATAAAGCAACATTAGATATGAGTTTGAAGAAAAAATTGACCTGCATGAAGCACTGTGAAATCCTAAAAGACAATAATACAGCATCCTGAATATACAGGCCTATACCTAAAAACACTGCAGTGGTAGTATTTATTTTATTTTTATGTTTTAAATTGTTATTGATGTTTACATTCACCTCAGGCTTCAGAAAACATATCTATGCATATGTGACCCTGAACCACCCCTTAGTTATACTGCCATAAGCTTTGGACTCTGCATGCTGCACTGATCACTTCTCTCTTTCACTGTGTATTTTTGTTTTGTTTTGTTTTGTTTTCACTTAGTTAAATCATTTATTTGACATTGGCAATGCTCTCTGATCAATAGTAAAACCAGCGTTAAGAAGCCACGGATAGCTATGTTGGTTAATTTTCATTCGTTCACCATGGCCTCCTAAAGTAATAATAAAATGACCTATTACAATCAACACATACAGAAAAAACATGTAGACTAATATCCAAACCAGTTCAATGTGAACATATAAATCAAGCAATACAACACAGCCATGATTAAACAACAACTCAAAAAATGCAGGATAAGTTTCCATAGACATACAATTATCTATTTTCAAAACTAAAAAAAAAAAAATCTTTTAAAAATGCAGCTGAGTGCCGGAGAACTTTAAGCAATGTGATGAGAGCTGGGCTGAGAGGATGCCAGCTGTTAATGTTGGAAACCCAGCTACCTCACCGGCAGTTATCCCCAGATTTCATCTTGTTTAATTGGGAGTTCCTCTGCTAGGAGTAATGGACTATTTTATTTTCAGATGTGTACTGATGAGATCTTTATCTACTTTTTTTTTTTTTTTCTCTCCAAGAACATTTCACAAACACCATGATCCTTGTCGACTCTTTCTGGATATTTTGTCTTCCCATAATATTCCTTTATTACCCTTCATTTGCAAGAAGACTTTAAGTGTAAATGCAAGAACAAAACCTGACTGGATTCCACCAATTTTCAGGTGGCATTCATCCCACCATGGTGTAAATGACTCCTCGTGCTGATTTAGGTATATACATGTGGTTTACCAGATGGCAAATGAGGCTCAACTGCAGGGCCACAATGAGGGATCAGGGGCTTGTCCCTTACTTAAGTGACATTTGATGGGATGGGGGTGGTTTAAACCTTGGGATATCATTGTACTTCAGCAAAGTGGGGTTATAAAAAGAGGGCGGCTGTCATGGAAAGTTCTTTACATGAACCTCGCTAGCAAAACTAAGGGCTGTCAGACAAAACCCACTTCTCTTAGAAGACAGATGAGACAAGAGAAACAAGGGTGCTTCTGTTATGCACTGTAACTCTGAATTGTACATTCAAGCCATGAATGGTTGGGAAATACTGTACTCCTCAAAAACAAGGATTGCAATTCAATTTAAAAAAAATTTGTTTCCTGTAGGAAATTTAGGAAACATAGATGGATCAACAAATAACTCATTTAAAGTGGTGTTGCATGTCTGCAATGTATGGAATATGCAATGTCTCTGTTTTTACAATTATTATTTTACAGTTGTTAAGAGAAATTACACATTTAGGTGGACCTGTTATGCTAATCTCCAGCTTGCAATAAGCAAAGCAGCTCTTTTCAATGCTCTGAATCAATAGAATCAGTTCATTGAAAAGATTTGGTAAAAAGGTTAGTTCACCAGATTGTTCAGTGTTTGACAGGAAATCTACACAGTCCAAACTCTTGAGCTTCCTGGGCCTGATTCTGGCAGTGTGAGCCCCTGACTATCACTCAGGGCTCAGTTAACTATGCCCATTCAGTAAACACCTGAACATGCACCACTGCCTCACACCAAAAAGCACTTCAGACAGTCTTAGTGACTGCTGACGATCACTCAGGGTTCACGTTCAGTGTGTAAGGCATTATTGCACACAATAACATAAGTAATACAAAATGACCTGCTGCAAGACTGTAAAACCAGAAAAATCTCTATAATAAAAAAAAAAAGAAAAAAAAAAAGGTTGACCAATCAAGGGTTTTTTAAATAAATTTGATTGATAGTCGGATAGTTAGGGTACACATACCCCATGAGCAGCAGATTCCTGGTTGGAGTCCCAGCCAGCTGGACCATTCTCTCTTTCCCATACTTCCGTTCTCTCTACTCTGTCCTCTTGAAAGAAGAGGCAAAAAGCCCTAAAACTAAGCTGTTAAAAACAAACTTGATATGACAAAAACATTTCTGATTTGATTTTAGTCAGCAGATCCGACTTTTACTCATAGTAAAATAACAAAACAGTTGTGGAGCTCAGGGCTCTACCTGTGGACAGCCAGTATTTAAAAATGCTATAACTTTATACTATATGACTGCAAACTTGTACTTTGTGTGTGACACCTCACCTATCTAAAGGCTAGAATTTATATTTATAGTAAGTTATTAATCAAGGGTCTAACCACACATTCTTGGAGTCGTCACACCCCAATACCAGGTAAATACCAATCTGACCTTCCAATATATGAATGTATTTCCATAATACTAATGCACACACTCTACGGTATGGGATTTTAGTTCTGTGATCATCATAGATGTTGAACAATTTATACATTTAAGATATTAACACACAACACACATTCTAAAGGTATTTGGCCACTGATTTCTCATGGAAAGTGAAGCTGAAACCACTCCATGGGATGGACACATCCAAGATTGGTTAGATGCTGATTTGAATTTGGCTCCAAAAACTTTTTGTGTCAAAAAAGGCACTGGATGCAACTTTGACTTACTTTTACTCTAACTTTTTCCTTGTTTTGAACTTGAGCTTTTTCGATACTATTTTCTACTTGGCCTTTTCTACAGTTTAACTTGGGATTTGTTTTTCTAGGTTTTACTTAAAGTTAGGCTTCATGAGGTACTTTTATAATGCAACAGAGTGAAAATTTTCTTTATAACTATGAGCTCTGACTCTTAATATTTTTACTTTGGCACTTTTTCAACGCAAAGGTACCATCCTGTCTCTATGTTCCTGAACCAAACCATCCAGCAGATTTCCACAGCGACACATCCTATAGGGGCCTCGTCTCCCTCCTACAAAGGCTATGCAGGTATCATTTTCCTTCCGCTAAACAGGTGAATTTGGAAACTACAATTGGCTTACAACTCTAAAGTGTTTCTAAATTAATCACCGCTCTTCCAACTGCTTCCATTGGTGATCACTACTAATGATAAGTTTATTTGTTTTCATTCATTCATTTATTAGTTCACTGTTTGTTGTTACGTCACTGTTGTTTATTCCTTGTTTGTAGTATTAGTTGATAAATGTTTGTGTATAATTATCGTCAGCTCTACTATGTATTTCTTTGTTTGAGAACTAGAGGGCAATGAAATCAGTGTTCACAACTTCTGATAATAAGACTGATTAATTTTATAAAATAGATTTCCGAGTTCTATATTGGACTGCATGGTGTCTCGGTAGTTAGCACTGTCACTTCACAGCTAGAAGATTGCTGGTTCACACCCAGTTAAGATGCCTGGGATCTTTCTGTGTGGAGTTTACGTTCTCTCTGTGAAGCGCAGGTTTACAATGGGTTCTCATTGAGGTTAGTTGATGATTCTAAAGTGTGAATGTGAGTGTGCTTGTTTGTTTCTATGTGTAGCCCTGCCATAAACTGGCGACCTGTCCAAGGTGTCCCCTGCCTTCGCCCTGTGTTTGTTGGGATAGACTCCAGCCCCCCATGGCCCTAGTGAGGATTAGGTGGTGTATATGTAATGGATGGATGTATTCTATATTTGGTGGTGCCCCAATAAATAAGTGACATTTTCATCATAAAATGCAGTTTTTACAGTCGTCACACACCTTAACCCACATGATCCATTCAAGGTGATAAACTGAGGGAACTTGAGGGTATATGATGGCATTTTAACTATATACAGTCAAGGAAAAAACATATTAAACCACCCTTGTTTTCTTCAATTTCTTATTCATTTTAATGCCTGGTACAACTAAAGGTACATTTGTTTGGACAAATATAATGATAACAACAAAAATAGCTCATAAGAGTTTAATTTAAGAGCTGATATCTAACCATTTCCCATGGTTTTCTTGAGAGAGTCTTGGAGATCTTCAGTTTTTTCGCTACCTGTCTCTCACTCGTGCAAGTTTCCAGCAGTGCCAAGATGGCTGCCTTTGTGGTTTCACATATTTCTTTCATTTTAGGCATTATGTGAGAGCTGGCAACTCCTGAGTTGTGCTCTAATTGTTTTTTCCATGACTGTAAATGTTGTGTTTACCAAACCTTTTGCAAAACCTCACTTTATAATATTTTGAGAATCCCGTTCAAATCAAGAATTGCCTTCATTGTTAATAAATATCATTGGTTTATATTTCCATGCATGGTCATTAATGCAACATACCAACATAATTAAAGGAGGCAGAAATGTAAATGTCATTGGTAATCCACTACCTTTGAATCCACTGTAGAAGTCTGGTCTATGTAGTCTTTATTTTTGAGCTGCACTTTATCGCAAAATACCACGCAAGGTGCCATTACGAGTGGTTTGCAAGGAAGGAAGAAATCCCTGTTTAGGACAGGGAAAGACATGCACTGGAGCACCTCTCTTTTCATACCTTTTCCTGTGGCTGATTTTCACAGTCCCACATATCTCCATCTTTACGCTTGACTGTCCTTACTTTTTGAAGACCCATAGTATGCAGAATGGCTGTCTCAGTTCCCATCCTCATTTATTGTGCCAGATCCACATAAAACCTTGATTGTAGCCATATACTGCAGTATGCTTGGCTGTGTGTTATGGCCACTGATCTTTATGTCTCTCTGCAAAGGAGCAAGACCCCAGCCTCAGCAAAACCTTGGCTACATAGGCATTCATGCTTACGGTGTGTGTGTGTGTGTGTGTGTGTGT
>NW_007577918.1:228798-247627 GCF_000690725.1 Stegastes partitus
TGTGTGTGTGTGTGCATGCGTGCGTGTGTACACATGTGTGATGGAATTCTCCAAAAACACTGTTACTGACACCACCAGCACCACCAGTCCATCTGCATACATTCTCCCACGGGACGCATACAATAGGAACACTTAAATGAGGCATGCATAAATGGATGAAGCCCTTCTTGCATTATATGCAAGGCCCTGTGTGTGTTTTCCTGGTTGCATGTGTTTTATTCTATCTTCTACATGCCTGGTGGTGGCGGTTTGGTAATTGAACGTAAAATGGAGAAAAAGAGAGAGGGAAGAGGTGGGGATATGAAGATGGAGCGGGATGATGAGGAACGGTGAAGTTGTAGGCGTCAGACACAATTAACCCCTGGAATAATTCAGGAATCAGATGTGCTGTAAACACCTGAAATAGAAAAAAGAGGAGGCAGGGAATGAGGGAGGAGTGAAAAGGGTGAGACAAAGAAGTGTAATGTGATAATGTAATGAGTCCCACTGTGGGTATGTGGAACAAAGCATGTACTACATTTGTGTGTATGGAAGGGTGTGTGTGTGTGTGTGAGACAGAGAGAGAGAGAGAGAGAGAGAGAGAGAGAGAGAGAGAGTGCATATATATATGTCTGTGGCTCTCCATTGAATTTGACTAGACCTCTTTCACTTTGTAAACATCTGAATGCCTCCATGTCCGATGGGCAAGCGGTAAGCTGCCATCTCTGGGAGGGTGAACTCTATTTCACGGGTTAGTGCTACAGCGAACAACAACAGCATCTAGCCTCTTGGCTTCATAAAGCACAGTAGCACTCGCTCTCCATCTCACAAATACTGTTTGTCCATTTTTAGTTCCATCTCAGTGGTGCTATCTCCGGCAAAGGCACAGCTCTGGGCCACAAGGGGAGCTTCTCCAAACAACAACCTAGCCAGATGAGGGTTTTTTTTCTGGAATGAGAGCCAGAGCACCACTGGTTCCCTGAAGGCCACTACCGACTACATCTCCCTGGGCCTTCCAATGCCCTAAAGACTTGCATGGCACACAAACAATGGAAAACATGGGAAAGGAGCATGCAAGGTAGTTTGCACAAGTAGAAAATGCAAAATGATCATAACAATAAATAACTATAACCATGGCTTCTTTAGGAAAAGTACATGATTTATTCCTACTGTAACTATTATGTAATTCACTTTGTATCAACTTATGGAAAAGTAATTTGGAAATCTACATAGGAACTCTACATAGACCAAGGACACGTTTTCTATCACTATTAATAACTCTAATGCTAACTGCTATATCTGTTACAACAACATGTTTAGCTACTCTCAAAATGAGTAAAATCCATGCTGTTCTTAGTTAAATGTGCAAATTTAATAACAGGTTTGACTGAAATGTAAAACAGTGGGGTCAATCAAAGCTACATAAGCAATGTTTTAGTACAAGAAAATGGTGTAGTTTGTAGAAAGGTACTGGGCTGTGGATGAAGATAGTCAGCCTATAGAAGCAGACACAGAAACTCCAACACTTTCACTGTTTTCCATACAACTTCTAGGCCTGCTAAAACTGCTGAGCTGAGAATAATCTAAGCTAGCATTATCAGCTTGTGTCAGTGGCAGCGGAAACAATGCAAGACTAATGGGCGGGTGGTAAAAAGGTGAGTGTATGCGCATGTTTGTGTGTGTGCATATGAGAATGCATGCATCTTTGTGTGCTTCTGTATTTGTGTGCACAAAAGTCATCCAGCGGTTTTAACGTTAATGCTAACTCAGACTAATGTATCCAGTATAACTTAGATTAATGCATCTTTGGGGGGGCTTGAGGTGGAGCTTCTACAAATTCAGACTACGCTGCTACCTGGCTAACATATGGCACGCCATAAAGGGAGATTGCAATTGTTAGATGGAAGTAAAGTGCACCAAGAAAAATCTTCAACAGGAAAGCACCTTGATAACTCCCTTTATGTTCAAGTATGCCAGCCACTGTATCATTTTAATTAATCATCTTCATCATCATGATGGCCCCCTGTGTCCAGTAAAAGGACACAGATCCAAGAGGGAAGACTAGATACATCCTATAACTGGCTTTGTTCTGTACTGTAGTAAGTTAGCATAAATGAATTTGAATTTGATAAAAATGCTTTTCGTAATGAAATTGATGCATTACTGTAAGATGTTCTGAAATCTCCAAATATTTAAATTTTAATCTGTATTTGCAAACAGTTGCAACATGTTTATATGCTGGTGGTGGTACTGACTGTCAGAGAGCAGCATGACACACAGTACTACTTCTACTACTACTACTGTTACAACTACTATTACCCTGTGATTCAAAATTGCATTATCTCTCATGAATTGCATTACTTCTAACTTGAATAGGTATTTGCTCTTCTCTAAAAACTAAGAACAACAAATTAGCTTTATTACATTAATAACATTCTAATATCTCACAGTCTGAACACCCCACAGTAGGAACCTATTGCAGCTTATAACTAAGATTCACATATTGTATTTTCAATTCTTAGTATACTAACACTTTTATGTTTAATAACTGATTCAATCCTCCTTGGCTTGGAGGACGCCAGTGTCACAGATATTTCTGGAAAATGTTCTGCCAGACACAATTACTTTCATCTGCTCTATGCTGGAGAGATTGTGTTGCAGTACCTTTCTCTTCAGAATATCACAAAGTTCAAGTCAGCTGACTAGGTCATGCTACACATTTTCCTTTTTTTGATCTTTAGAAATTCTGTGTGATTTTTGGTAGTTTTGGTTTGCTGGAATATTCCTGTTTTGTCAATGTTCTGCGAAATGCGAAGAATCTTCTCAGCTAATATTTTGGTATATCCACAGGCATTCATGATACCATTTTCAATTTTCATCTCCCAAAAACATTTTCAGTCATGCAGACCTATATCATCACACTGCTGTCTCCGTGCTTCACTGTTGAGACTATGTGTTCACTGTGGCTGGCTGAGTTTAAAGAAAACATGCTGGACATTTTTGCTGAAAAAAATGATCTTGCTCTCATGTGACCATTTGAGTGCTCCAAATATTCATCAGGCTTCATTTCATGTTATTTAGGAAAATTTGTTTTTGCAATTTTGTGCTTAAAATAAGGAAGGGTGTTGTTTTGGACGCCATGCATGGAGGTCGATGTTGTGTATAGTCTATAGCACCTGCCTGCATATTTTTCAGAGCTAGATTATTCAAGCAGCAGCTCTGCTTAGCATTGCTATGGCTCATTCTATACCTCTTACTCTTCTGCAACTGTGTTTCCTCAGATCTCAGTTGGTCATTGTGCTCCTGTACAGTCTTTCATTTTTGTAAAGTCACAAAATCAGATGTTGCAAATCTTTTTTTTTTTTTTTTTTTTTTTAATGCTCTTCATGTGAAGCCATGATGTAAACATGCACAACCTGCAGGTCCTTGACTGAGAAACTTGTGGTGTTCATGGGCTATTTTGTAATCATGGTCATGCAATGGGGCTAATTGGAAATCACAGATGTACTCAGTCTTGTTTCAGGCATCATAACTCGTATGCCACTGATCACAGATGTATTCAGTGTTGCAACATTGCGTTTATATTATGACTCATTTTCTAAAGAATTTCTTTTTAATTGAAGCAACGCTACATTTTTCATCGTAGAAGAAGCAGTAACGTGTAGTTTTCCTTTTGTAGCAACAAATGTAAACATACTGTGTAGCTAGATAGATAGATAGATAGATAGATAGATAGATAGATAGATAGATAGATATGAGGGCTGGCAGTTACAATGTGTGTAAATGGAAACTACAAGATCAAATTAAATAGAAACTGCAAAATATAAATGAGAAATTTATATGCATATGCATTTTATCTGTAGGGCAGGTATTGCTGTTAGAACTGATTATCTTCAGTAAAAGGCAAGAATTATCATTGCAATGCTACCATTATTATGTTGTGCACTGGAGCTATGATTAACTACTGGTATTGTAAAGTTGCTGCACAAATAATTGATGAATTCAAAAAACTATTCTTGAGCTGTGGTCTTTAATCCGAGATTTGTTGAAGAGAATATTTCAGAGAAAATTAACCTCTCATTGTATGCAACACGTGGGCTGCAAGGTGGTGCAGTTGGTTAAGCACTGTTGCCTCGCAGCTAGAAGGTCGCCGGTTTGCATCCCAGTGGGGGCACCCGGGATCTTTCTGCGTGGAGTTTGCATGTTCTCCCCGTGCAGAGTGGGTTTTCTCCGGGTTCTCCGGCTTCCTCCCAGAAGGTCCAAAAACATGTTGAGGTTAATTGGTGATTCTAAACTGTCTGTAGGTTCACTTCAATTCAATTCAATTTTATTTGTATAATGCATATTTACAACAACAAGTCATCTCATAGCGCTTAAGAAAGGCAGAAACACCCAACAATCCAAAACATTTGGATTCCCTACAAGCTTCAGCAGTCCACAAGCAGTCTGCAAACGGTGAGAAGGAACCGAAAACCCCCGCGGGGGAAAAAAAACCTCAGACAGAACCAGGCTCAGGGAGGGACGGCCATCTGCTCAACCGGTTGGGTGGGTGTGGGATGTAGGTGTGAATGTGAGTGTCTTGGCTGTCTGTCTCTAAGTGTAGCCCTGTGATAGACTGGTGACCTGTCCAGGGTGTCCCCTGCCTTCACCATGAGTCAGCTGGGATAGACTCCAACCCCCCGTAACCCTAGTGAGGATTAAGCGATGTATAGATAATGGATGGATGGATGAATGCAACACTAGGAAGTGCATTACTTTAACAATTAATTTGTACTGATTTCAATGGAAATATTTTTAATGGCCAAATTGCAATTTTATTTTTTTTTAAACCAAAGAAAACATTTCTAGAAAATATTGAAATTTGGTATTACTCAGACCAACGATATTACATTACACATCTGCTGTTAACATGGAGCCCTCCCTATTCAAGTATCATTAGAAACATGCACACACACTCACACACATCAGCATTCATTTCATGTGTAAATCAATGGTTGTCACATGGTTACTGTGTGTGTGTGTGTGTGTGTGTGTGTGTGTTTGTGTGTCTGTGTGAGCGACATGTGTCAATGCTTGGGCATGAATAATAGCATGTGTTGTGTTTGATGGCAAGCAAGAATGCAGAGGAGAGAAGACCAGAATGAGAATAGTGGCTAGTGGCTAGCAATGTGTGTTTATGTGTATGTGTGGGTATGGTAGATTTTGTGATGTGAGACGGACACAAAGCAACACAGAACAAATAATCCATTAGGTGGTCATGGCAGATTCTCAGGTGCAGGACTGTGCATCAGTTCTTTTTAGTGTGTGTGTGTGTGTGTGTGTGTGTGTGTGTGTGTGTGTGTCAGAGAAGGAGAGAGGGCTCTCTCTCTGTGACATGATTGGTACGCATAAAAAGCTTCATTCTGCTGACTGTCGCAGAAAGACACAGATTGGCGCCATACAGGCACATGCACACACACACATTCATACACACACTTTCACACCCATTCTCCTCCACTCACTTGTCCCGTGCAGTCGCTTTATTGATTCTTAAATGACACCAGAGTCACTGTCCTGGATTTGCTGTGACCACTGTGCTGGCTTGTTTCATTGTATCTGGAGAGAAAGAGGCAGAGAGACACGCATGTCTGTGTGAGCGCTTACTTTGCTATATTTGTGCAATATAAAAACCAGGAGCCCACAATACTTCTGACAGCTTCCAGCAGAGTTCAGCAGCTTTGTGGAGACCAAAATGTCCTGTTTAATTGGATAAAACTTGGGTTAGGGTTAGTGTTAGAGTTATGTTTCAATATTCAGTAGTAATAGTTAAGGCCAAAGTGTGCTTTTTTGACAAATTTCATCACCTCTCAATTAATAATCTAAAATTAAAGGTAATATAGTACGGCACTGGCAGCAAGGTGGCTCGGTGGTTAGCACTGTTGCCTCACAGCTAGTAGATCCCCGGTTCGCGTGCCAGTTAGGACACCCGGGATCTTTCTGCGTGGAGTTTGCATGTTCTCCCCGTGCAGCGTGGGTTCTCTCCGGGTTCTCCGGCTTCCTCCCACACAGTCCAAAAACATGTTGAGGTTAACTGGTGATTCTAAATTGTCCGTAGGTGTGAATGTGAGTGTGCTTGGTTGTCTGTCTCTAAGTGTGACCCTGTGATAGACTAGCGACCTGTCCAGGGTGTCCCCTGACTTTGGATGGATGGATGGAC
This sequence comes from Stegastes partitus, assembly GCF_000690725.1. Taxonomy (NCBI): domain Eukaryota; kingdom Metazoa; phylum Chordata; class Actinopteri; family Pomacentridae; genus Stegastes; species Stegastes partitus. The sequence continues at coordinate 234,974 of NW_007577918.1, forward strand.
AGTATTGCATATCCTCCTAAAACTATGAACCCTCGTTTTGTGGATGAAAAATCTGTTTACTTCTCAGTGATGACTGAATTCATCTCTCATTCCGAAATAGTGAGTTTTTGCTGCAAAATTGTTTACACATTAGACCGGAAGCTAAATGATTAATATAATTTGGTTTATCATGATTACTTACTCCACTTTGGCCAAATGAGCAACAGGGTGTGTCTGTCAGCTCACCAGCACATAGACTCATTACAGAGAGAGTTTTGACTGCAACTGGACAATAAATCCCGTCCACAGACAACCTGCTGTAAATGCTGAAGGTGCAGACTGATATATGAAAAGTGAATTGTTTCATCAGTAGTCAAGTTCTCATTCGAATGTCACACAAATGTTCCATCAATATTTGTTAAGGATATCAAGAAAAAACACAAATAGGTTCTATTAGCTACCACAAAAGACTCTACTCTATACATCACTAATCATCATAGGAATTTTTAGAACCAAACCATGAGCTTGAACCTAATTAAACTACACAATAACACACTCTAAATATATTATATAACAAACTATAAGTTGACATCTGAGGACAAATCACCAGGTGTGGATTATCTATCTATAAGAAGCTGCAACGGAATATTAAATAGTGAGTGCCACCTCACTTACACCAAATAAATGTGAAATCAACTGCATTATGACTCAAACACTCATACCCAGATGATGCATTTATCATCGTTGGTTTGATTATTAAAATCTCAGAGCATGGCTACTGCCATAGCAGCAATATGACACCTGCACAGTCAGAGAAGTTACCGCACTGGACAAATCATACAGCAATGCTTATTGTGTTTACATGTGCCCCAGTACCTTACTGCCAGTAATAGGAGATGAGAGGACCACATAAAAATGTCTCCCACTTTGACCACAGTCAGTCACTATCACCACGTAGGATAACCTGAAGAGGACAGAAAGTGTGGACCATTCGAAAGAAAACTTCACTCATCTTTGTAGCCTTTTATCTAGTGTGTTTTTAGTTTTTATTTTGACTATATTTTACTGTAATTTCTCAATACATGTCCTGCTTTTGTTTTTATTTTTTAAATAATTTAGATTTGATTAAACTTATGATTTTCTTACTGTTTTTACCTTTAGTATTTGGAGTTGCTTAGAGTTCAGAGACTGAGTGGAGACAGCATTTACGTACGAGTAGGGCTTCCTGTAACCAGCTGTGACACAGTTGTACCGTTCATGAGACCAGAGGACAGAACAGGCACCTCTTCTGTTACCAATCAGAGTGACCATAGTCCCAGGCCAGGACAAATCCATAGTTTGTGTTTGTATCACAGGCCTGTGCATTAGCCAGCAGACAGAAACCAGGATAAGATGTGTTTATGCAACAGTTTCGCAGTGTCTTTTGGAGTACTTCAGTGAAGGATAAGGCATGACCCAGGGGCCACGTTTATCATCAGTATGTACGCACAGATGTGTGCGTAATTCCCACACTAAGTATGAAATTTATCAACTTGTACTTATACTTAGGAATGTGTGTAAATATAAGTACAACTCTGACCATGCTTACGCACGTAATCTAGCGGTAGAATAGGGAAACTACAAATAGAAAGCATTTAGGGATTTTTGGCCACTGGCACATTCCAGCGTGAGTTCGGAGACATATGTCATATATCACTGAGCAGGACCATGCAGCAGTGTTGGATGCCATAATTCCCCTGGCCCCAGCCTACATCCAGTTCCCCTACAGCCATCACCAACGATCCCAAATTAGTCAGGGACTTCACGTCATCACTGGATTCCCAAAAATAATTGGTGCCATAGACTGCACCCACAACATGGCTGGCTTATTGGTGACTATTACAAAGTGTGGAAATGTTTTTGCTGGACTTGGTATGATTATTAAAACATCTCATCTGTAGGTGATCAGGGTTTTCCACTGGGTGAACATTGAGTCCCCACAAAACGAGAGTTTGTAGTTTTAGGAGGCTATTATCTATCCATTATCTATACACCGCTTAATCCTCACTAGGGTCGCAGGGGCTGACTTAGGGTGAAGGCAGGGGACACCCTGGACAAGTCACCAGTCTATCGCAGGGCTACACGTAGTGACAGACAACCAACCATCTACATTTTAGAATCACCAATTAATCTCAACATGTTTTTGGACCTTGTGGGACGAAGCCGGAGAACCCAGAGAGAACCCACGCTACGCAGGGAGAACATGCAAACTCCACGCAGAAAGATCTTGGGAAGCGAACCGGCGACCTTCTTGCTGCGAGGCAACGATGCTAACCACCGATCCACCTAGCATTGGCTAAATTATAATTTAGTGAAGTAAGACATTGCATTTGAATTGTGGTTGAAAAGAATAATAAAAAAAAAAAAAAGAAAAACACTCCTGAGTGATGTTGTTGTTGTTTAGTACATCTTTCATTTAAATTGTAAAACCCCAGGAGTGAGTTTATATTTGTTAATGTCTGATTAGGTGGTGAGCAGTGGCCCGATCCTAAACCTAATCAACAGCAATAGCTTTAAACCATTAACTCTATGCTATTGTGTGGTTATACATCAGACCTGAAAGTGGCGATCTCAAAAATAAACATAATAAAACAAATAAAAATTTAGAATCAGCAAATTAAAGCAATAGGCAGCTATAGCTGGGACTACACTGGAGCCTAAGAGTACCAGCCAGATGACATATCCTGACCAGCAGACTTTTGGTTATCACCTTCTTAATTTAACTTCTGAACCTCCACTAAATCAATAAATAATAACTAAATACATCTCCAAAGAAAAAAAAGTGTGTATTTTAAAGGTTTGTTGCAATGGAAATAGCTGCAACACAGACAAATCTAGACATTCTGAGAAGTGTGGCAAAATGTGTTGCCTGCAGAGTAACATCGTGGCAACCACCACACCGTGTCTTGTGGTGTTAAAGACTTTGTTGTTTTAATACTTTTATAGGTGCTTACCCAGTCAAGATACCCTAACAATTATGTCAGTTACATGGCATACATCATAACATATCCGCAATCGTGGATACACAAAGGATTAAACATAGCTTAGACTGAAAGTATACAGTGTTTGTATTCAAAACACAAGGGTACAATTCATTCTGCATTGACAATATTGAGGCAATGTCAAAAACCTGCCACAATTACCAAAACACAATCACTGTCTACTCATGCAAACATGTGGCAGAAGCCAACCCCCCACCCCCTACCCCCTGCTTTGTGTAGCACGAGCATAACATGTATGAAAAGTCAGATCAGGGACTCAGAAACAGTAAAGTCAGCAAACACTTACTGGCAGAATAGCAAGCAAATCAATAACACATTAAATGATAAAACACAAACACAACAAGCTTAAAAAATCACACAAAAAAACGTAAACAAAAATGTGTAAAACAAAACGGAAAAAGCAGCATCCAGGTAACAGCTTTACCTCGTGAAGATAGGCATTGACAAAAACTAAGCGCCTCAGTTTTAAAGGTTTGATCTGTTTCTACTCTCTGTAATTATTTGCCGTGTTCTAGAGAAGATTTTCTCTGAGGGGACTGATGTTGCTACAATTCACAGTCTCCTTGCCATCACGAGTGTAAGACGTGGGTAGATGGAAGCCTTGGTCTCCCACCAGCTCAATGGGTCTGCACTTCTCTGAGAAAGAGGTTCCTTAAGATAAGAAGCTTCTGAATCCTTTGTCATCCACGTTTAAAAATCATTGGAAATCACGTGCAACTATTTTAGCCAATTCCTCGTCAATTGTGCTGTGTTTTACTGGGATCATAGCCTTTTGCACAAAATGTCTCATAGAGCTTTGGGTTGGACAGTCGTCCTCAAATGTATTCATACCCTCTCATTAAAAAAGGGAGTAAAAAAAACAAACAGCTGTCATTGAAATAAGTTGAAATTGACAAAAGTAATAATAAATAAACATTTAATGAAAATCATGACATTGCGTTTGAATTGTGGTTCAATAGAAATATTTTTTTAAAAACAACAACAACAAAAAACAAGCAAACAAGCATGATGGGACCCGTAAACTAATATTTTGTTGAACAACCCTTTGAGCCAATCACTGCAATCAAGTGTTTTCTGTAACTCTCAGACTTCTGCACCTGTTGACAGGTATTCTGATTTGGGCCCACTGCTCAGCAGCAAAGTGCTCTAATTTGTCAGTTTTGTTTTGTTTGTTTTTTAAAATTATTCTTTTCAACCACAATTCAAAAGCAATGTCTTATTTCACTAACTTAGAATTTTTGCAAATTTTTATTTATTATTACTTTTGTCAGTTTCAAGTTATTTGAGTGACTATCGGGATTTTAGCCTTTTCTTTAATCGGAGGGTATGAATACATTTGAGGACGACAGTAGGTCTAGGTGGTTGTGGTGGTGCAACCCAGTCTCACGGCAATTCGTGAAATAGTCACAAAAAGTAATCTATTGATTCATGTCCAAAGACATGAAAAATTGGGCAATTTGTGTTCCTGGACACGACTCAATAGATTAAGTTTCGTGATTATTTCACAAATTGCTCTGAGACTGGGTTGAGTGGTGCACTGGATGAAGCAGCAGCAACAGTTGCGGTAGACAAATTTGCACTTTCATTAGTAGGTTCACTTGCTTGTTTTTTTTCTTCTAACTGCACTGATGGATGTACAGTACTATTGGGCCTGTGCAGGTTATTTGTAGAGTCAGAGTCTGCTTGATATGAGATTTTAACCTTGCATTCTCTACACTCTGCCTTAGATCAATGTAACTGAAATGCGTCCAAACTTTTTCCTGCAGTCACTCAATTTCTCACCTTTCCCTGTTCTCTCTGTCACGGCTGTTCTCTCTTTATTGCTGTCTCACATCTCTCTCGCGCTGTCTGTAACCCCGGCCCCTCTCCCTCCTGCTTAGTGCGGACACACAGACGCCAGCACAAATCATGTAGTAGACCAATCACATGTTGCTTGAACAGAAAACAAATAAAGACAAAAAAATAAATACAAATGATTGCTCTGATCATTCACTTCTGCCGTTTCGTTCATGACCAACTATCACTATGTCTGTGCTTCACTGTCAGGACTATGCATTCACTGTGGTCGTCCTGGCCAGGTTCATGCCAAATAAGTGGGACCCCATCTGAACCAAACAAATTTATCTGGGCTTCATCTGATCAAAGAATGTGCTTCCGATGTTCTTTGGGCTTCTTTTTATGCTATTTAGTCTTGTCTTGCAGGGTTTTTTTGTTTTTGCCATACAGCAAGCAAAGGTGTTTTCTTCGACACCATACACAGAGGCTGATGTTATGCAATGCCTTTCACACTATTTTGGCTGTCCGAGAAATTCTGATTTTCCACTGATAACTTCTGTGCCAAGTATGAAGCACTTATCTGTCTGTATTTCAGTTAGACTGTGAGGCATATGGCACCCATGACTATGTGTTCTGCTTCATACTCATTAGAAACAGAATAATTACTCTGAGTGTACATAGCATACAAACAGCGTATTAGTACCATCCTGAAAACATAGAACCTTTTCTTGAGATTGAGTGTATCCGCGAGCATATATAATGTGAGATGCTGCTGTGCTCATGTGTAGGTGCATTAGGTAGAAGCATCACTTGTGCAGTTAATACTGACTTCGCAGACACACAAACACACAGACACAAGCATCTTGGCTAAAAAGTATTGCTTGCTCATTGTAAATAAAACATAAAATGTTTCCCAAGTAGTGCTTCCTGTTTCCCAGGAGAAACCAACATTACCGTTTCTGCACAGGACAGCAAAGTTTGCAGCTACTGTAGAGATGTCTCTGTCTATGGCTCGTGTTCGTTCACGCTCACTCTCTCAGTTCAGTTTGATTCAATTCAATGTGATTTACTGGCATCAATGCAAAAAACTCAATATTGCCACTGTATCAATAAAGGAGACATTTTTACACAAAATCACTTTACTGTCTACATTTCTCCATCAAATTTTTGTTCTTCTCCACTATTTTTGAATTATATTAATAATTTTTGTTTAATACATCCCGCTCAGTGTATTTTCGATTCACTACAGAAGAAGTTAAACAACACAGCGTGTCTCTTACAGACGCTCAAACCAAATTTACTCTATGCATGTCCAAGGGTCTGCATGACAGCAAATGCAATATGCTCAGAGTCTCACACAGGTCTTCTGCTTGCCAAGTGTTATATATCAAAGCTCACAGCTAACAGCCAACTCATCATCTCAGCTAGGCCAGCAGATCAAAGTAATAACATGCATTTAACCAACACGCCAAGTGAAAAAAGACAGTGGTACACTCAGATAAGAAACCCTTAGGTTTTTAAATTTAAAAACAGTCACTTAACATGTAGCTATAGATGCATACCGTAATTTCCAGACTATAAGCTGCTACTTATTTCACACACTTTGAACACTGCAGCTTAAACAATGATGCGGCTAATTTATGGACTTTTACAAGTTTTACAAATTTGCCTTGAGACAAAAGTGACATTGAGAGCGACAACGAAAGACTGAGGAAATGTGAGACGAAGTAATTCGGAAGTTGTTCAATTACGACACTGAAGAAGACGACTTGAGTGGCTTTAGAGAGCAGGAGGAAGATGAAGATAGCGATCAATGACTTTTCATGGTGGGTGACTGTATTTTCTTTTTAACCAGGCACTGTAACATTTACAATACGTATTTTATTGAAAGAGGGCTGCAAGGTGGTGCAGTTGGTAGCACTGTTGTCTCGCAGCTAGAAGGTCGCCAGTTCGCGTCCTGGTGGGGGCAACGGGATCTTTCTGCGTGGAGTTTGCATGTTCTCCCCGTGCAGCGTGGGTTCTCTCCGGGTTCTCCGGCTTCCTCCCACACAGTCCAAACATGTTGAGGTTAATTGGTGATTATAAATTGTCTGTAGGTGTGAATGTGAGTGTGCTTGGTTGTCTGTCTCTAACTGTAGCCCTGTGATAGACTGGCGACCTGTCCAGGGTGTCCCCTGCCTTCACCCTAAGTCAGCTGGGATAGGCTCCAGCCCCCCCATTGATTAAAATGTCTTATCAGCTGTTGTTCAGATCATTACTCTATTAGATATTGAGGACTTTCAGTGTGGCCCTAGTAAGGGGGGCTTTGACTTGACTACTGAGCAAAAAATAGCAACAAAAATCGTAAATTCCTCAAAGCAGCAGGGGGGACTGTATCAGTCCGACATAGTGGCTGTCAGTCCTCTCTGACTGAAACATCTGTAGCATCTGTATGTGTCAATAATAAGAGTTTGCCAAAAAAGGATGTCCCTATATTTTCATACATATTGTGTTTTAATTTGACCTCTTTAATGCTTTTTAATGCCAATGACATTTTTGTAACTGTCAGCATGCTTTTCAGTGCTTATGGTACCTGGCCAGCTGGCTCCAGCTGTTTTCCATTCTTTTTCTTGATACAAAGCTATAATTGGGTTAAAACCAGAACAAATTTGCTGCAAAGATGTGCTTTTCCTGCCCTCTCTCAGCCTGGGGTGGACTGGATAAACCTCTAAAGCACAAGGACTATCATTACATTCTTTATTGGAGCTTCCAACAAAGCCCTTTTGAGTGCTTTATGTCGACACTCCGCGAGCCTGCCATAAGTAGCTGTAATCATTCATAAAGAGTTATGGCTAGTAGCCTCAATGCTGCAGCAGTGTGGAGGAAAAGACTGGAGTAAAAAAGGAGAAGAGGTGGTGGAAAATGGGAGCAGAGAAAGACTAACTGATCAGAATGGCACGTAGTAAAAAAGAAACTAAAAGGCACACCACTGTGTTGTCTTATGGGATGTAATATTAAACTGTATGCTGTCTGGATTATTGGATAAACCACTGTCTCAGCAGGAAAGCCCACTTTAATGTCCAAGTCGGACACTGAGGCCAGAAGAAAGGAGCTTTTCGATGGCACATGAATTATACTATAGTCGCTTTACCTTCTACACATATTTTGAATGAACTGTATTAGAAAAGGCTAATGGAAATGGTAAAACTTTTTTTTAAAATTCCCTTAATTTTGCAAAAAATTTTATGCCTGCTTGAGGTGTTTTTTAAAAACTTTTTTAAAGAGAATTCATGTGCACAAATAGTAATAGAAGCACCTTGTTTCTGAATGCTAATATTTAAGTCACGTGACTGATCAGCATCATGCCTACACAGCATAAAACATGGCTAACGCCTGCTGATTTAAGAAAGTACAACTTGCATGATTAAAAACAAGTCCTGCACCAGTGGCAGCTGTGGCTAGAGAAACTATGTTTTGTGGTTATCCGTTGGCCTGTCCCATTCTTGTAAACGCCATAATTCAGGAAGATCTTGCAGGAACATCTTCATATTTAGCACAGACTTTCACTTGACCTCAGTGAAGAACTGATTAGAAGTTGGTGGTCAAAGGTCAATGATCAAGGTCACTTTGATGTCACAAAACACGTAAAAAAAAAAAAAAAAGCTAATTATGACAGAATTTCACACAATTAGTTAAAAAGTGACATTTTTATTTCCAAAAGGTCAAAGATCAACACAACAAAGTTCTGCGAAAATAGTTTTCTGGCCAGAAGGAACAGAAGGAGAGATTGTGATCATGTTTCACAGCTGGTTGGACACTGAATTGGTAACACTAATCTTGGGTGCCACCTTAAAAATATGCTGATTATATAGATTTTCTGTTCTGCTGTGTTGAATATGGATTTGCCGCATCCACATTTAAGAATACCTACTTTGTGCTTTATCATAATCAGTTTTATTGGCCAAGCATGTGAACACATACGAGAAATCTAACTCTGTTATTTTGCCTCTCTCAATAAACACACTGGACACACTAATGCAGTACAAATATATCAGAACAGAACAACAAAGCCGAAGAAAGTCAAGTTAATTTAGTGTTATTTATTTTCTTCACGTCACAAGTCAAATATTTGCCACAAGGAGCTTCACAATCTGTAAAATAACTCACCAAAATCATACATGTCAATACAGTGTTTTGTTTTTTTTTTTAAACTAAAAAAAACACAATACCTTATCTGAAATTCCTTTAAAGTCCTTAGCATACATATGTGTTTGGTCAGGCATGGATTTAAACAGCAATTTAACTTCTTGGTGGGGGGGATAAACCACAAGGCAGTTGTTCTAGATATTGTAATTTGAGCATCCGTTTTGGTGATGAAAATATACCTATCATTTACTAATGTAGTAAAAAAGAAAATAACTACAACATACTTGCTATTTTTTTTAAATGACAGAAACAGTGTTTAAAAAGAAAAGTGTTTTTTTGTTTGTTAAAAAAGTTAAACAAACAAACAAAAACAACATCTAATGCTGCTTTGCAGAAAACAAAAACTAAATACAACACTAAACTATTACCTCTAAATATCTGCATTGTGTCACTTTTGTTTAGTCAGCATTTTAAGAGCATGCTTCTCATTGATTTTCATGTTAATGTAAATCTATTATCTATCCTGACAATTGATTCACGCTTATTTATTCTTAAATGCTTCCATATTAGCTACCATTTCTGTATTTCTTCATGCACAGTGGGATTCAAGTTGATAACATATTACAGTGAAGCAGGTCAGTAGTCAGGGTTAGGGTTAAGGTTTACACCAAGATCATCTCATCCTCTCCTCTCACTGTCATTATCAAGACACTGTAGTTTATAACAATACACAGTGGACACATCTAGGAGATGAACGGTCTTCAACCAAACTATTTTGCCCCTAAACAACATTTAGAAAAGCCAACGGGAACTTTGAATTTTTGGGTTTTCTTTTAGAAATGTGTAAGTTCTTCAATTTACTGTACTAAGTGCTATGAGGTGACATATGTTGTGAATTAGCATTATATAAGTAAAACTGAATTGAAAGTGGAATTGAATAGTGCGGGTCTCTATCTTGTCTTGACATAGTTTTTTCAAGTCAAGATGGACGAGTCTTACAAGTCAAATTATGTGATCAGATATGTATGAAACAGAGTGAGTGTGAGAAAATGATGGTGAGAAAAGAAGGTTAAACGGATGGTAAAGGGATAGGTAAATGATGAAAGTGTATAGGAAGGAGATGGAAATAAAGATAAGGAGGGTAGGGTGAGAGAGAGGGAGAGAGGCAGGGCTTCTTAAACTAATGAGATATTGATCTGGTAGAGACACACCTCCTCAGGGCTTCTGGCTGACAGTCAGATAAATGGGTAGACATTCATTACCCAGAGACAGAGATATAACACACATGCATAGGGTGGGGAGAGAGAGAAAGCAGTCATGGATGGAGATAAAAATCTGTGGAGGGCTGAAACAGTTAAAACAGCAGGAGGTAGAAGGAAAATGGAAACTTATAAGAGGGTTAAAAAAGATGAATACCGAGTTAAGGTGAATAAAGCAGCTATTATTTATTACAAAAGAGATTTATGTGCGCTTAAAAGGAAAATATATTTTAAGATGATCTGGTAGTGATTTCTTTTGACTCTCTTCTTTATCTGAGAGCCTTTCCTGATTTTAAGTTTTCATTTACTTTGATTTGTGATTTATTTTATCAGGTAGCATCAGATTTTAGCAGAGGGTTGGATTCAAAGAATGGTCATGACTGATCAAAACAATTGGTGCAAGCACATACTGATTCACACCTGACTCACTGAGCCCCAAAACAACAAGAAATGCCATATGCAGTATTTGTTTAACAACTTTCCCGACAGTTGGTGGCGTATGGATTGATGTCATGATCCCCGTCTCATCCTCAGGCCCTGCCTAACCATCTCTCCCTTTCTTTCTCTCACCCTCTTTCTCCCTGCTTCTTCCTTTTCTCTCCCTCATTGTCCCTCTCGCTCAGCCTTGCTCGCCCTCTCTCTCCCTCTCCCCTGTCACTCAAGCCCTGCATGCAGCTGCTTGATTGCAGGGATTGGAGAAAGTTGCAGGGATCAGCTCACCTGCTCACAATCACCTCATTCCATAAAAGCCCTGTTCATTCCACCACACCCTGCCAGATTACAGACATGTATCCCTCGTGTTTCTGCCGATCCTTGTCCTGTCTCCTGTCTGCCTTCACCAAGCTGCTGCTGCCTGAACACACTGCTGTTACAGCCCCTGGTGGTTGTGCCATCTTTTTTATGTGGTGGACTTGTGACCATTGTGTGGCGAGATGGCCTGTGTAGGCCCAGCTGTGTCTCGCTGAAGACAGTGCTCCAGATCCCACCTGGCAGACATCAGGAATGATTACCCTAGAGCTCCAGACCTGGGTTGTGTCCAAAATCGTCCACTCACTCCCTACTCCCTACTCACTATATAGGGACCACTATATAGTGAACTATGTAGGGAACACCTCAGCAAAGTAAAATTTCCCTACACTACACTGCACACTACTCGAGCTATTAATTACGTTGCTTGCTATCCGCTATTTGTGCCATAGCAGCATAGTACAAATCAAGTTTATTGTAATTTCGCTGTGTATACAACACAAGTACAAACAAGATGAGAGAGTGTTACTTCAGGATCCAAAAACTAAAATCAATTGAATAAAGAAATGTTTGCATATCTGGATTAGCAGTTCAGCATTCTGACAGCTTGTAGAATGAAGCTGTTGATCAGTCTGGAGGTAATGGGTAATTCCTTCAGTGCTCCGGAAACGTTTGCCTAAACGTTTGCAGTTCAAACAGTTTATGGCGAGGGTGTGAGGAGTCCCTGACAACGTTCAGTGTTCTGCTCCTGCAGCAGCTCTGGAAAAGTTCAGCGCTAGCTGTCTGGCCACCCGGAACAATGTCGTCTCCTGCAGCTGTATGGCCGTCTGGGATGCTGTTGCAACATAGTATAAATGGCCTGCATTAAATCCAGCTAAATGGCACAACACTGACACCTAATGTTCTAAAAGTGTAACTGCGGTTCTGTCTCAGGGTAGATGTGGCAAAGCATTATGGGTAATTCCTTAACAGCGACGAGAGAATTATACGAGGTAACATGTCTGAATCACCTGTGAGAGTGTATACTTGAGTTACTAAAAATGCACATGCTATTTGAGATGACTGTACCTAAGTTATTAATTATATTCTTAACTTTCATTTCGCCATGTTTTTGCAAAGTTTAGCCTCCATTTTTGTGGGTTCTGTGGCTTTTCAAAGATCGCAAATATGCGCAAGCTGACTGTTAGCATTGTGCTGTCTACAGGCTGCTGTTCATGCTGACCTTGAGGTCACAATTATACCCTGTTGTTTGTTACATATGCACGTATGTGGCCCTGCGCCATAAACTGTGAATTGTGTAGTTCATAAAAACCAACATTTTATTGTTCTTATATTGTTAGTCTTTCATACTGTTAAAAAAAAAACAAAAAAAAAAAACACTATAGGATCACACAAGGAATCTGTGTCACATAAAAAGTACATTTATTTGTAAGTGCAGTATATAAATTCCTTCACAGTGACGAGGGAATTACACGAGGCTGCTGTTCATGGTGTTACGTTGAGGTCACCATTATACTCTGTTGTTTGTTACATATGCAGATGCAGGAAAAGGCAATAAATGACTACTACAGCCAACTTGAGCGACTCCGGCAATTCTTTATAGAGCAGACGACCTACTTCACACTGGTCACACTGTCATGGAGCCATGCTTCTGTAAAAGCAAACACACAGCAGTCTTTCCACTCTCTGCGGGTTTCTCCCATCAAACGTAGCTTGTCCAGCTTGTT
>NW_007577918.1:248449-249448 GCF_000690725.1 Stegastes partitus
GCCCACAGCGGGTCAGGATTGGCCCCCACACCTCTGCACCCCTCACACTCAGCACCGGTTCCCCTCAAGACTGCGTGCTCAGCCCACTGCTTTTCACCCTCTACACCTCAGACTGCACCCTCATCCACACCAGCAACACCTTCATTAAGTATGCAGACGACACCAAAGTGGTAGGTTGCATCACAGGAGGTGATGAGTCCGCGTACCGGGATGAGGTACAACAGCTGACTGTGTGGTGTAGAGACAATAACCTGCTCCTGAACACATCCAAGACAAAGGAGCTAATCACAGACTTCAGTAGAAACAAAACAGACTTTCAGCCCATTCTCGCTGGTGGGGCCTGTGTGGAAAGGGTCAATGACTTCCGCTTCCTGGGAGTTCACATAGAGGAGAAACTGACCTGGAGAAAGAACACCACACAGCTGGTAAAGAAGGCACAAAAAAGACTCCACTTCCTGAGAATCCTCAGGAAGAACAACATCAGCCAGAGACTGCTTGTGTCTTTTTACCGCTCCACCATGGAGAGCATCCTCACCTTCTGCCTCTGCACACGGTTTGCCAGCGGCACAGTGGCAAACAGGAAAGCACCCTAGAGTGTCACCAAAATGGCTGAGAAGGTCATTGGGTGCCCTCTGCACACACTGGAGGACCTTCATGGCTCTTACTGCCTCAGGAGAGCCAACATCAACCTGAAGGACTCCTACCACCCGGGACATTCTCTGTTTGGGCTTCTGCCGTCGGGCAGACAGTACAGGGCCATCAAAACCAGAACCAACAGACTGAAAAACAGCTTTTTTCCTACTGCTGTGAGAACAACAAATGCCTCCCTGTCACATTAATGCGCTTTCAATATACAACTCCACTACCTCTGCCCAATATCCACTCTGTGCAATATACACATTGCTCATTATTTAATTTCATCTTTTTACATAGAGTTCTTTCTGTCTGTTTATATATATATATATATATATATATATATTGTGTGTGAGTGATGCCAAT
>NW_007577918.1:250835-255807 GCF_000690725.1 Stegastes partitus
TTCAACTCAAATTGCTTATTTGTTCTATGCTTTCATTTCAGAGTACAATGACACAAAAAATTGAATAATTTTCAGTGAAAAACTGGAAAAAGTGTGGTGTTCTAAAACTTTTGACCGGTAGTGTATATATATATATATTTCTTTTATATTGTATATAGTGTTATACAAAGTTCTTATTGTTGTACAAAGTTTTTGTATTTTTGTTTTTCTGCACTGAAAGGACTGCACCTTACATTTCGTTGTACTCGTTACAATGACAATAAAAGAAATCTGAATCTGAATCTGAATCTATTAGAATGCCTTCAAGAAAGCCACTGAATCACCAACTGAGAAGCTGCTCAGCTGGTGTACATGGACAGTATAAAATTGTGATTAGATCTGCCGGAAGCTTCTACTAATGTTTTACCAGTCTATCGTTGCAAGCGTCCTCTTCTATGCTGTGGTGTGCTGGGGGAGGCAGCATCTGGAAGAGTGATGCCAATCGGCTGGCTGGTGAAGAAAGCGAGCTCTGTGGTCAGCACAGAGCTGAACTCCATCACATCAGTGGCAAAGGACAGGACTCTTAGCAAACTGCTCTCCATCATGGACAATGCCCACCACCCTCTGCACAGCACCATCACCAAGCAGAGGAGTGTGTTCAGTGCCAGGCTGCTGTCTCTATCCTGCTACACTGACAGACTGAGGAAGTAATTTGTCCCACATGCCATACGGCTCTTCAACTCCTCACAGAGATAAACTTATTCAAACAGACATCTGGTTATTTGCACATTACCAGTAGTACTGATTTGCACCTTACTTCTGCACAGTTCTTTATATTTTTCTACCTTCTTGTTTCTGTATATTCTGTGGGACACCAGATGGAAATTAGCCTTGTGCTAAATCCAGCGTATTTACTACAACCTGAGATTGTATGTACATTAATACGCACTGTCCTGTCTAAATAAACAAATAAACAAATAAATGTGTGTTTAGTCTGTGTTTATATGCTGCAGGTTGCTTGAATTTTCCACAGGATTAATTAAGTATCTAACGAAAGAAAGAAAATGCACAAACTATTTACAGAAAGAGATACTGGACATGATATTGGAGTCAATATACCCTAATCAGGCACAAAATGAAAACCACCTGCCTAATATTGCATAGGTCCCCTTCATGCTACCAAAACAGCTCTTACCCGTTGGGGCATGGACATGGGANCTGTCATGGAGCCATGCTTCTGTAAAAGCAAACACACAGCAGTCTTTCCACTCTCTGCGGGTTTCTCCCATCAAACGTAGCTTGTCCAGCTTGTTCTCGAGGGAGTAAACATCGGAGAGTAGGACCGACGGTCCTGCTGGTCTGGAGGGGTTAGCATGTAGCCTAGCATGGATCTCTGTGGATCTCCCGGCTCTCTTCCTCCTCCTTTGTCTAAGTTCCTACTGCTTGCGCTTCCTTCTCTGGCAGGTAACTGCTGGCGTAGTCTCCGATCGAACACCTGCATCGGCGACACAGTTGTCACCCCGATCCTGCCCATTACTAGCCTTTATCTGCCACTGGCCCCGACCTGTCTCCTTCCTGCCTTCCCCTAACCACTGCTGCTGGCCTACCCTGCATCGGCGACACACACTGCTTTCTCCCAGCTCTCGCCAGACCTGGATTCCCCGACCCTTCCTGCCCCTTTTTAGTTTAGTTTCCCAGCCTGTGAGTATCCCCATTCTTATTGCCTAGCTTCAGATTATTAGTATTACCTTCCTTTGGTTTCCCCCTTAATGTTAGCTCAAACTATTCCCCAAGTTTTGTAGTTTCTGCCTTTTTTTTTTTTGTATTGGTTTGGTTGATCCTCAGTTCTCCTCTCACCTAGTTATCCCCGCTCATGTTTCTCCACTTAGTTATATTAATCGGCCCTCTTGTTAGTTTAGATAACCTTTATCTGTGGACTAGTTATTTTCCCCTCAGTTTAGTTTCCTTATCCTGTTTTAGTTTCAGTGTCATTTTTATTAAATACAACCTTTCTAAGCCCTCACCTGTCTGATCCGTCTACACCTTGGTTCCCAGACCCCCCATAAGAGGTAAAGCAATTTAAAAAATAATGAGATGACAAAAGCACTTTATATCTTATTCATTCTTTGGTGAGTTCTGTTTGGATGGGGTATCATGCCCCTATTGTTCCCAAAGTTAGAATGACTTTGGTGATATTACAAAAACATTTATCGTACTGTATGGACTAAAGCGTATTAAAAAAAATTGTATTCCCTGATCTTGCACAATCTGTGAGATTTTGTGTTCAATACTTTCATACCTATAACTGCTAATGCTGCCAATGTCCACTAGCATCTATTTGATTGGCACTGATGTTCCGTTGTGACAAAAGTTGAGACTGTTGATTTCTGGAGGATATTTGTTTGTTTTTGGATGACCCTGGGCAAATGGGTCACAAAGGATAATTGGATGCATGTCAGTCCCACACTGACTGAGACAATGGGTTGGGTCTAAATGAGTAATTCATCTATCATCCTCACATCAGTAAGCGATATTAGAGGGAGATGAGGGGATGCAGGGCCGGCGGGCTTGCTAGAGTACGGAAGTGGCCACACAAACCACCGCTCCCCAGCCTCTCCCTCGCAAATGTGCGTTCCCTCACCAACAAGAGCTTAGGCTCCACACAACTTCACTAGAGACTACTGTGTCCTACTCATCACCGAAACATGGCTACATTCATTCATCTCGGACTCAGCTTTTGAGCTAGCATGCTTCACAACACGACAGTTCGACAGGACCAGTGACTCCGGTAAGAACAAAGGAGGAGGGTTGTGTGTTTACATCAACAACTGGTGAAACAACCGAGAGACGGCAGCCAGCCATTGTTCCCCTGATTTGGAATATTTGACTGTGAAATGCCGACCGTTCTACCTTCCGTGGGAGTTTACTGTCGTCATGCTAACTGCTGTTTACGTACCACCGGATGCTAATGCTAGCTCGGCCCTCGGACTGCTACACAACAACATTAGCCTGCAGCAAAACCAACATCCAGATGCGGTGCACATCATCGCTGGTGATTTTAATCATGTGGATTTAAAATCAGTGCTCCCTAAACTCCACCAGCATGTCAAGTGTGCGACAAGAGGAGCCAATACACTGGACAAGGTTTATACAAACATCAAGCTAGGCTACAGGGCCAGACCTGCACCACACTTAGGCAAGTCTGACCACATCTTCCTTCAACTCACCCTGGAAATACACCCCCCTCCGTAAATCCACCCCCACCACCACTAAGACCATCAGGACTTGGCCAGATAGTGCTTCTCAGCAGCTGCAGGACGGTTTCAAGAGCACTGACTGGGACATCTTTGAGGACGAAGACCTGGATGTCTTCACAGACACTGTAATGTGCTACATTAAGAACTGTGTGGACACGGTCACAGTGGAGAGACGCATCCAGGTCTACCCAAACCAGAAACCCTGGATGACCAGAGAGGTGAAGCAGCTGCTGAAGGAGAGAAACTCAGCCTTCAGAGCTGGAGACAGGGCTCTCTACAGCACAGCCCACGCCAACCTGAAGAGAGGCATCAGGAAGGCCAAAAGGACTTCAGGAAGAAGATCAACGACCACCTGGACAGCAACAACAGCAGGCAGGCATGGATGGCGGTCCAGCACCTCACCAACTACAAACCCAGCATCAGAGCTGCTGAGGGCGATGCTGAGCTGACAGAAGAACTCAACCTCTTCTTCGTCTGCTTCGAGACTGAACCACCAGGAGCAGCCATAGCACCACTAGCGGCCGGGAGCAGCCCCACCCTCACAGTGGGGGTGCACGAGGTGAGGCACACGCTAAGGGGGATCAACCCACGGAAAGCAACAGGCCCTGACAGCGTCACTGGACAGGTATTGAAAGACTGCCGATCAGCTCGCTGGGATCTTCACTAAGATTTTCAACCTGTCACTGACAAAGTCTGCAGTCCCATCCTGCCTGAAGACCTCCACTGTCATCCCCCTACCCAAGAAATCCCCCACAACCAGCCTCAATGACAACCGGCCAGTGGCACTCAGTGGTGATGAAGTGCTTCGAAAAACTGGTTAGAAGTCACATCATGACCTTCGTAATCCCCAGCTTGGACCCATACCAGTTTGCCTACAAGGTAAACAGGTCAACAGAGGACGTGAACATAGCGTTACACACAGCGCTGACCCACCTGGAGAAACCAGGAAACTACGCCCGCCTTCTCTTTGTAGATTACAGTTCAACTTTTAATACGATCCTTCCCCACGGTCTCGTGAGGAAACTGCTGAACCTCGGTGTTCTGTTTTAGTTTATAATGTTCAGTGTTAAAGTTTAAAAAATCATTAATTGTGTCTGATTTCATTGGTTTCATTGTATTTTGTACAGAGAGAGTGTGAAAAGCACAATACCACCACCTACTGGTCGATTTTAGTCCAGCAGTCTATATTTTGTCTATGTTGAATTGAAAACTTTATTCAGGAAGTGAGAACAAGTCACGTAGCTGAGAAGTTGGCGGCTCACGGTGTTTTATCAGCCGCTTCGGTATACATCTTGTTTGAGATTGCATCGTCGGTATGTATTATTGATAAATTTATATACTTTTGTGTTATGTTAAAGCGGCAAAATTTACGTTGTAAGCTCTTTAGTAGTTCATGTCATCTGCATTTCTTTCTAGCAAACTGCTGTTTTTAGCTAATATAGCGTATCTATGCTAAGTGGAGTTTTATGCTTGGTACATTTATGGACATATGTTGAAATTTGATTATTGTTTGTTTATTTCTTCTTTAGTTTCACACTTTGCTTCAGCAATAAACCTGTTGAACTACAATGCAGAGTTTTGTTTGGAGTGAAGCGTTTAGCTGCCTGTCATAGATGCACAGCACGCATTGAGGACAGAACACTCGGTCTACCTCATTCCACCTGTCTCTGGATTAAGGACTTTTTGTCAGAATGCCCACAGCGGGTCAGGATTGGCCCCCACACCTCTGCACCCCT
>NW_007577918.1:258572-361567 GCF_000690725.1 Stegastes partitus
AGCATGACTGGCTCTAAACACCCTTTAACACCAGCTCACTCTTTGTGTTGAGGTTAAAGGTGAACAGAAGCGTCTTCGCCTACTATATCCATGCAGCTTCACCTTTTTAATGTACTGTTATTAACAGGGATTACACACATGTGAAGTCCAGACTGAATGACTTGACTTAGCTTTGTGACAAATACAATATCCTGCTGGTAGCAGTCATTAGAGGATGGTAAATTGAGGCCATAAAGGGATGCATATGGTCAGCAGCAATATTAAGATAAGGCTGTGGCATACAAGCCATGATTGATTGGTATTAAGGGGCCCAAGTGTGCCAAGAAAACTTTATCCACAGTATAACATTGCCAGGAGAAGCCTGGACTGTTGACATAGGGCAGGTATGGTTCATGGAATAATGCGATTGATGCATATTCTGAACGTACTATCTGTGTACCTTAGCAGGAATCGAGATTCATCAGACCAGGCTTGTGTGTGTCTTTATTTTCCAGTACTGGTGAGTCTGTGTCCACTGTGGCCTCAGAATTCTCTTCTGAAATGTTTTTTTGGGGTTTTTTTTTGTTTTGTTTTTGTTTTTGTTTATTTCTTTTCAGTTCATTCCACAGTAGGTGCCCTGGTTGCTACTGATGAGGTTGAAGGGACCAGCAATGAATGCCCAAGCTGCAAAGCAGAAAATTTAAGGGTTTTTAGATGTTCAATTGAGCCTGAGCATTACATGCTTTGCCCACAAAGCCTACAGCCATCTCTGGGGCCATTACAGACACAACACGTTGAGAATACTATCATCAAACAAGCTGCACCACCATTAATTAGGTAATATTTTAGGTTAGTTCATCACCTCTTCCAGGACATTGATCTAAAGTACCCTGCTACTACTGCTATTTTCTCTCAGTTGTAAGGCATAAACTGTGCACTGGTGTCACTGGACTTAAACC
Source organism: Stegastes partitus (assembly GCF_000690725.1). NCBI lineage: Eukaryota > Metazoa > Chordata > Actinopteri > Pomacentridae > Stegastes > Stegastes partitus. The sequence continues at coordinate 259,511 of NW_007577918.1, forward strand.
CTATCAAGCTTTTTTTTTGTCAGTCACAGAAAAACCTATCCAAAAGAAGCCAAAATTAGACAGAAACCTGAAGGTTGTCTATGCCATAGAGGTCTTTTAGGAGGTACAAGTTATACAAAACAACAAAGTGATTGTCTGGACTGCCAAACAGGAGTCCACACAAGTGTCCCTGGTAATGTCTGTATTTATCCTATCAATATTTATCTTGTGATTGAAGAAGCAGAGACTTTAAGTCACTCTATTCTAAAATTTCAGGAAATATAATTAAACTACGTATTAATAGGTCTAATTGTCTGTTCATCCAGTCCAGCACTTAGCTGCAGTGCAACCAAAAAGGAGCTGTCAACAGTCAACCATGTCATGGTAAGCTGGTAACCATAGCTACCTTTTATATCCACTATTACATATTTCCATTGCTGTTCTGAAAAAAATAAATATTTTAAAAAATCAATATTAATGTCAAGGAAACTTGATTATGTTTTTGTTTTTTTTTAGTCTTAGTGTTTGGTTTTCAAAGGATTCTTCACCTTGGTGGGATATGCCACAGAACAAGAAGACAAGCTGAGCTTTAAGATGGACTATGCTGTGTTTCCTTTTGGCAACTCATTTGTTGAGTAACAGATATTTTAGATTTGGAGTCAACACTTTGTGCAGCAAGCTAGACAGCAATATTGCCAGCCAGTAAGCAGAAGCTTCATAAATGAATAAACTATGAATAAAGTTGCATATATCATAATTAATGCAGTTTGTAGAAGGCCATGTCCAGTGATGGATCTGAAATAGATGGAACTGTGCAACAGTGAGATGACTGCAGGTCTTTAAATTGAGCCGCACCCCTGAGCTAAAGCCTGCATCTCTAATTCATCTTTAGGTATTTAGATACATGCATTCACTACACACACACACACACACACACACACACACACACACACACAGCCAGCATGGTCACGTCAGCATGTGGGGCCATAAAAAGGATACTTAGAGTACAGTTTGTTCCCTCAGAAATGCAACAGAAGCAAACAGTGCTGCACCAACGAAGCATTTTCTCGTAGCTTTATGATCTAATTTCACTATCCAGTGAAACAGATGACCACATTAGCAATCTCTATTGTATTCTCACACTGCTTAAATGTGTTTTGTGTGTTTTTAGTGCAATTAGCTGTGTTTAGGTATTGTTCCTAGGAGTGTGCTTGCATTTTCCTATACAACTTCTTAAGTGGGCTCACGGTGAAAATACATTCAGGCACACCAACATATAATAATTATAATACCCTGACAAACAAAGCAAAAAGTTTTGATGAGATAAACTAAATAAGAGCTTTTTTTCTAGACTGAAACAGCAGAGTTTGCTTACATCTGGATCTCAAGCTGATTTAAGAAGAAGAATATAAACTATGAATAATGCATGTAGCAAGTATGAAATTACAGCTTTAAGATCATTTTTGTTTTGAGAGCTAAATATAATTGTTTTGAGACTATAATTTTCCCATTGCCTTCAAGAAACCTAATTGAACTAAGTAGAAAGGAGCTGCTGGTAAAGAATGAATATTTTCCTTTCAAACAGTCAGTATCTAAAGGTACAAGGATCGACAGAGAGGATTTTTTTTTCTTTTTCTCCTTTTTCAGCACTCATACTGACATCATCTGTGTACCAGTGCTCGTGTGATGTAGTGTGTTGATGGTCTCTGCTAATTTGACACTGATAATAAAAGCTACGGAACGAGAAGGATTGGCAAATGCACTGCAGAGGGATAGGACCAAATAAGACAGGCAATTAAATAAAAGACGGGGAAGCTGCTGCTGTTTAAAAAGCTGCATATGTATGTGTGTGTGTGTGTGGGTGGGTGTGTGTGTGTGTGTGTGTGTGTGTGTGTGTGTAATATATACGGGCCCTTGCGCACCCTTGCATACTTGTAGATGAATGAAGTATAACACTGGCCTCACTCTCTTCAACTCTACCCTCTCCCAACACTTCCTTTTCCAAATGCTTTCTCCTTCTCCAGTGATGCAAAAAGATTTTCAATAAGTGAACCACCACAATGATTCTCTCTCTGATGACCCCCTAGAAGCCCTCAAGATACCATCGATTTCAGCTGGTCTTTTCTCTTATTTCTGTCTCCACCTCTTTCCTAAACAGAGTGGAGTATCTTCAGCTGGCCGGTTGTTGCCATTTCACATCTTAATGGCTCAACTAATGAATGCATGCTGATTGTTTTAGCTTGTAGAATGGGGCCATTGACCCGACAGAGCCATCTTACAATAGGCCTTGTGGGATAACAACCCAGGTTCACGGGTAACAGCTACTGAAACACGTGTCCACTCCCAAGACTGCACAGGCAATTTAAAAAGCATGGAGGGGGAGTGAAAACGGCCAGTGTCAATCAATAAGCATGACCAGAAGTGACCAGAGATAGGAGTCAGAGGTAAAAGTCACACCTGTAAGGACTCCAACTACTTAGGGTGACTGTACTGAACGGTACAAGTTTACCACCACCAAATTCAAATGGACCATAATACAAACAAACAAACAAATAAACAAATGTTAGGCAAATACATAACGTGATTAAACTGCATTTTCAAGGCCTTCCTCCTGGTGTTGGTGTGTACAGAAATAAAAGATATCAAAAGTAGAATTATTTAATATATTGCCGTATTCTTGCCAATAATTCTTTGGTGATTAAATAAAAAATAACTTGAATGACATAGTCCTACAGTGTATTGTCAAACAGAATGGCAGCGTGCAGAGATGCAGTGGCTCAATGCTCTCCTTTTTTAGGCCCAATTCTAGTTTTCGATGTGCAAGTCCCCCCTACACCCAACATGATATTTAGATAATAGGTCTACAGTATAATCCAGCCATTACGAGTGAATTTCTGCAATCATGCAATATTCCAGAGGACATAGCCAGATCACCAGGCCCTCTGTGGATTGTTATGGTCCACAGCAGGCACCAAAGACAGAGGCAGCACAGAAGCAGAAGCGAGGATACTGATCTGGTCTGCTCACCTCTATTTACAAATGTATCACCAACAATATAAACAAACTAAAACTACCAATCTCTGCCAACAAGCTCATAGAGGACTGTTGTAGTCTGCTTATAACACAGAATTGGCTTCACTTATTTCCAGTGTTGCTATTGAGATAACAGGGCGCACAGCCTTTCGCCAGGACAGAAATATAAACTCCAGGAAAAGCAAGGGAGAAGGGAGAGAACAACTGCTGCAGTAATGCTAAAATCATTGACAGTTGCCGTTCTTGTGATTTAGAGTACCTGACAGTTAAATGCAGACCCATGTGCTTTTCACATGAGTTTATTGTTGCTAGTATAGGTCTAGCTTCCTTGCACAGCACCATGACCTTTCACAGAGGAAGCTCAAATCATAGCTGGGCATTTTAACAACGTAGATCCAAAGACAGTTCTCCCCAAATTTTAGCTACTCATTAGCTGTTCCACTAGACGAGAAAAAACACTTCATGAAGCTTGTTCTAACGTCAAGAAAGTCTTTAAATCAACACCACTTCCAGACTTAGGCCAGTCGGAGCACTTGTCCATACGCTTAAATCCAGCATGCACCCCCTTCGAAAGGAAAAGCTCAACCCACCATAAGAACTGTAAAAACATGGGTTGTGGGAGCTTCCTTGCAGCTGAAAGGACCTACTACGATAAAGGAAGTTAAAGCTCTTCCTAGGGACTACAATGCCTCCTTCAGGTCTGCTAACAGGGCTCTATAAAGTGCTGCTAGAGCCAACCTGAAGAGGGGCATCAGGAATGCTAAAACAGCCTACAGGAGGAAGACTGAGGACCTCTTCAAGAACAGCTATCAACAATCACCAACTACAAGACCAGCAACCTCCTAATGGTCGCACCTCACTGGCAGAGGACTTCTTCGTTTCCCATTTTGATGTGAAAACAGCAGGCACAGACATCACACCTTCAGCTTCAGACAGCCACTCCCTCACTGTCCAGGAGCAGGAGGTGTGGCATGTGCTCAGAGCAGTGAATCTGGGGAGAGCTGCCAACACTGATGGTGTGAAGGATACTAAAAGAATGTGCAGTTCAGCGTTCTACAGTCTTCACTAAAATCTTCAACCTGCCCCTCTTCACTTCCATCATCCCACCCTGCTTAAAGTCTTTAACCATTATTCCACTTCCAAAAAGGTCCGTCATCAGTAGGCTAAACCGCTAGTCTTTACAATGGTTATGAAGTGCTTTAAGAGGCTGGTCCTACAGCCCATCAAAGCCAGCCTCCCGCCTACCTTTAACCCACAACAGTGTCCCTACAGAGCCAACAGGTCTACAGACGAGGCCACCACCACTGCTCTTTACATTGCACCCACCCACCTTAAACACCAGGGGACCTATGTAAGGATGTGTGTCATCATCCACACTTTCATCGACAGCAGACTGATGTCTAAACTGAGTGACCTGGGACTTTCAACCCACCACTTTAACCAACCGTGCCCACAATACGTGTCCACCTTTTCTCCACCATCACACTCACCACTGGCTCCCTACAGGGCTGCGTGCAAACTGTACTCAATGTCAGATCTGTAAGTAACAAATAATTTTTAATGTATTGTTTTATCTCCTCTTATAATCTTGATTTTATGTTTTAAACTGAGACATGGCGAGGCAAAAACACTGGTAATGCAGTTCTGATTGAGTGTAGTCCATCTCACTTCAAGTATGTGTCTGAAATACGACAAAACCAGAGGGGCGGGGGTGTTTGTGCCATATTCAGGGACAATATACTCACCCACAAATTGTCATTTGGGGTTTTTTCATCATCTGAGTATGTGGCATTCAAAATGGAGTTAAAACAATCCTCCATACTTTATGTCATCATTTACAAACCCCCACAGAATTGCCTTGTTGATGATTTTACAGAATTACTTTCAGTTGTGTGCACTGATATTGACTGTTAAGTCATTACAGGTGATTTCAATATTCATGCGGATGTAGCCAATGACAGGCACGCAAAAGAATTTGAAGCTGTCCTTGAAATGTTTGGTCTTACTCACGCATGTGAGTGAACCTACCCATAACCGAGGACACACTTTTGACCTGGTCATTACAAAAGGTGTTATTATTTCAAATGTGAATGTTGCTGATGTTGCTTTATCTGATCATTTTGTGTTTTCTTTGACCTGTCTGTTACACCCAAATCTGCAGTTGGATCTGCAGTTACTTAGAGAAGACACATACATGACAAAACACGTGCAGAGTTTATGGAACGGATTAGATTTGAAAATATTCCATGTTCCAATGTTGATGATCTGTTGAATTCATATCAAGGGTTCAAATGTTTTGGACACAACTGCTCCTGTCAAGATTCAAATTGGTTAAACACAGGCGAAAGGCACCATGGAGAAATTAAGTCTCTGTCAGGGCATAAAAAGGGAGTGTCGGACAGTCGAACGAAAATGGCACAAGTCAAAACTCCAGGTTCTTTATGAGATATACAAAGAGAAGGTACATGTATTCAACCAGACTTTGCGTAGAACAAGGGAGAGTTATTTTTCTGAAATCATCCCAAACTGCAGCAACAACTCTCATGTTCTATTTGCTACAGTAAACAGATTAACAAACCCATCAGCTTCAATGCCCTTAGAACTAATTCCTACATCTAAGTGCAATGAGTTTGCAATATTCTTTAATGACAAAGTCCAAGGCATTAAAAATGCAATAATTTCCACAACACAAATGGCAACCCTGTACCCAGCTAGACACCAAGAGCTGACACATTTTACACCTGTCACTGACAAAACAGTCAAAGATGTTATCTCCGGTCTGAGTTCATGTACATGCTGCCTTGATGAGTTACCCACTAGATTTTTAAAGTCTGTGCTGAGCAGTGTATTACCACAACTCACTTGTTTAGTCAACATCTCACTTCAGACTGGAATATTTCCGAAGGCCTTGAAAACTGCTGTCATTAGACCTCTTCCAAAGAAGAGCAGTCTTGATGCCACAGTACTGAACAACTACTGTCCCATATCAAACCTGCCATTCTCAGGTAAAGTCCTAGAAAAAGTTGTATACCAACAGCTCACTGACTATCTCCTGTCTAACAATACCTTTGATACTTTCCAATCAGGTTTTAGGCCCCACCACAGCACTGAGACAGCACTGATCAAGGTGAAAAATGTCATGGTACTGCTCTCGACTGGTTTAAGTCCTATCAGGACGTACTTTTCTGAGATTGGTAGCTGTGTCTCAGACCAAATGGCCGTGACCTGTGGGGTTCCTTAGGGGTCGATCCTGGGACCCCTCTTGTTCAATCTCTGCATGCTTCCATTAGGTCAGCTGATACGCAGCAATAATATGTCCTCCCACAATTATGCAGATGACACTCAGATCTATGTGTCACTGACAGCAGGTGAACATGAGCCTGTAGATTCACTCTGTAGCTGCATTGAATGGATCAGTGTGTGGATGCAAAACAACTTTCTCCAGCTAAACTCAGACAACTGAAATCATTGTGTTTGACTCACAGAAACAAAGAGAAAGTGTTATCAGTCACCTTCAGACTCTCGCTCTAAAACCTAAAACTCTGGTTAGAAATCTAGGGGTAGTAATGGACTCAGACCTGACTTTTAACAGCCCCGTTAAGTCAATAACATCAGCAGCTTTTTCTCATCTAAAAAACATTGCCAAAATCAAAGGTATAGTGTCCAAACCAGACTTAGAGAGACTAATCCATGTGTTTGTCTACAGCAGGTTAGACTACTGTAACAGCCTGCTGTCTGGGCTCTATAGACGAGCTTTAAGACGACTGCAGTTTATCCTGACTAGAACCAGGAAGTATGACCATATTATTCCAGTGCTCAAGTCTCTGCACTGGCTTCCTGTCACTCAGAGAATTGACTATATAACAGCTTTGCTTGTGTACAAGTCTCTTCATGGTCGAGCACCGAAGTACATCTCTGACATGTTAGTGCCATATGAACCATCTTAGGTTCTGAGAACCTCAGGGAATGTCTCCAGCTGGTGCCCAGAGCAAGGACTAAACACAGTGAGGCTGCATTCCAGGCTTATGCAGCTAAAATCTGGAACTGTCTTTTTGAAGATGTGAGATGGGCCTCAACTCTGACAATGTTCAAATCCAGGCTGAAAACAGTTCTATTTAGTTGTGCATATGACAGCTGGAAGTATTTTATCTCTACTCTTCTAATCAATTATTATATTTTTGTTTTTATGGATTCAGTTTATCTGCCTCTTTGCTTTTTTAATGTAACTGATTAATAATTGTGTTTATGTTCTGTGTACTGATTGTATTTGTCTTCTTATAGTGTTGTGTGAAGCACGCTGAATTACCTCGAGTACGAATTGTGCCATACAAATAAACCTGTCTTGCCTTGCCTTACCTATCTGCTCACTGTTTCTGCCTTTTCAATACTGTCATCATCATCACCTGCAGATTGCTTAAATAAATCTGGTACTTCCTAACACACCTAATAAGGCCTTTTGTCATTTTTTTTGCACAATTTCTATTTTTATCCTTTCCGTGCTAGTAGAGCTTGATACCGTTTACAAGCAGTATATAATAGCTAAGTAAGTGCTAAATACTTTTAATTGTGATATCAGCTATTATCTGGTATTACAAATTTTACGAGCTATACAAAAATAACCAGTTGAATATAGGCTATATAATGCCTCACAAGACAGGGCCACTGGGAAAACTTTAAAAAAAAAAAAAAAAAATTTGCCAATTCACTATCTATAAAGCTGTTAGCATTATAACATTTGAAAATTCTGAGTGATTCTTCCCTCCACTGCAGAATGAAGAAAGAGTAGAAGATATTTGGTAGGTTTGTCTCGGCTGCCATCTAGTCATTCACTATTCTCCATTAGCTTTTTCTAACCTTTAAAAGCATGTGACCGGTGTGAATCGGATTTCATGAGACATTTATTACATTTTTGTTATTATTATTATTATTATTATTATTATTATTATGGCCATATGCAGGTGTGAATTTGGGATTTCACTGTAGACATGCAATGATGAAAATTGGATCTATGGCTACGCCCAGAGAGCAAACAGCAGTCTTTGCAGTGGAATACCCTGCATTTTCCAAGACAAAAGGAAGTGTGTCTGGTGAAAAGCATGACAAATCAGATGCCCATCATTTTTTTGACATTTGCAGAGTTGTGCTTCATATTCATCCCCCAGGGTCAGACTGTGTATATTCTACTGTAATGTCCTGAGGTATTCAAGGCAGGACATTCACCACAAATTACCTGAAATTTTCTTCAAAGGCAATTGGATGCTCCATCATGACAACATGTCTCCTTACAGCATATTGAAAAAGCACCGTTACCCATCAAACTGAACCTCTGTCAACTGTAGACATATGATTTCTTCATCATCTCCTCTCCTCATATATATATATACATGGTTCTGAGTCATTCTTGGTTGAGGCAACAGAATCCCCACATCTACTGGTCAACTGGCAAAATCATTAGTCCCTGCTGTATACGATGGTTTATGTGGAGCGCTCAGTAAAGACTGATCACTGTCTGTGCCTCCACATTGCTGCTATACTTGCTGCATCAAACTTTGATTCGTTGCCCCTCAGCCTTTCAGCTGCATGTACAACCGATCCAGACTTGAGAGAGAAGCTATTATGAGATACATCAATGTTTCAGTAGCTTGAGGTATTATCAGAGCCTCTCCCTCTCTGGTTGGTGCTGGCTTCTTGCTCTCAATGGCCCTTGCACTGAATGCCGCAGTCTTAACAACATCACTGCTCGGGAAAAAAAACAAAACAAAAAAAACAAGTACTCCTTGCCACTAATCAGTCCAGTTTTTGAAACTCTGAAAGGTTAAAGTTTGGGAGTACATAAGTGGAAGACAAAATGTGTTGTCAGGCAAGCCCAGCAGTTTGTCCTGTGTCACACAAATTACATTTTTAGTGACCCTCTATGGGTGATGACACCCAAGCATTTGTTCAGGTGTGTGTGACATGTGCTTGCAGCAGGATGTCACAACAAGACCCTGTTGGTCATATCCACCCTTTACCAGTCCCTTGGTGCCCCTGGTCTCATAACGCAAGAGCAACACTATCATTCTGATTATAATCGACTGCTTCTCAAAGGCTGCCATTTCACTGACTTTCCCAATCTTCCCTCAGCCCAAGAGACTGCTGACCTTTTAGTCAATAATGTTTTCTGCCTCCGAAATGGCTTGGAATAAGTATTCTCACAATTCCCTCACTTCCTCTGCCTTTGCCAAGCCACCATGTGAAATCTCTCTTGGCTGATGTTGGGTGGGCGCCATTGGTGCCAGAGTTTCCTGTACCTGGTTGGCTAAAGCGATATGGGTCCTAAAAAGTGCTCTTGGGTTCCTCACCCTCTGATTTCCATTACCTCATCAGGTCCTGCAGAATATCAACCTATCTTCTCCTCTAGTCTTTGACAGAATGCTCAACTGAAATGTTCATCAGCACTCTCAGGTCAGTATGATTTACTAACTAGCATCTCATTGTGTTTCTCTTTATATGTACAAGTGTCATCTTTATCCAGATTCTTCCTCATGGGCCAGTTCATATGTCTACCAATCTCCAGTCAACTATCGACTCAATCTTGAGCTCCACTCCTTTCCCAGTCACCTGCCTGCCTGCCCACTTTCACACACCACTTACCTCAATTTCTGTCTATAGCTGCCTCCCTGAGTTCTCCAACCTCTCTGTCAGCCATCAACAACCTCTCACTCTCCAAAAAAAATCACAGTTGAATAATGTACCTATTAAACTTTTTTTCTGGTGGGAGTGTTACATTTGGCTCTACTCTCTTCTACTGACACTTAACACCTACTACCTTACTTAGTGAGTGTCTTTGCTGTTATCTTGCCATGTTTTTGTGTATATTCATGACTAGTCACCAAAATAACTTAAGCTAATGACTTTACCTCCATTCTGTCTGCAGCAGGCCTCTCTGTGCCTAGAACAGCAGTTTTCTTAAGGACAAGGTGCTTTGCTGTAGGATTGCTTTTCCATTTTGACGAACTAAAATTGTGACTGTCAAAATGATAAAAATGACCACTGCCCACATGATGCAGGGTGAACCTGTACAGACAGCAGTGTTTTCATGCATTTGTAGCACAACTAGCTAGAATTTTGGTGTGTTTCTTTCCCTAAAATGGGGTCTATGAAAGCTTGTACATCACAGAAAGGTATGCTTTCTGTACTCCAACTTTGTTTGCACACTGTTTTTCACTTCTACCCAGAATGGAATTTGACTCACACTTATATTTACACTGTTGTCCTCCTGCCACAACTGACTTTCTGCGACATGTCAGAGCAAGACTCCTTGACCGAGGCTTTTGTCAATTTTAGAGACACATCTCTTTATCAATGATGTTGTCAGACACATCTAGGCCTGTCAGCAGCAAAAATAAGCACTTTTACTCTGACACAAACACTGTGTGGGAACAAATTTCAGCCATTTCATGGCTGCTTATTACAGCATTTTCTTTTAATATTGGACCAATCCCAAATGCTTTTGTACCTATTCATCATTTACACCCATAAACTCTGGGTTGATATGTCGTAGGTTTAAAAATACTAGAATTAGCCGTAAATGTTGAAAGTCAGGAAGCTGTCTCTACTTCTCTGTGTTTTAGGAGCCTGGAAAAAAGTAACTTCATCCTCCCACATACACGCTGAAATGTCCTTTTTCTTGGCTGTGTCTGCCAGTTTAATTTACTCATTTGTTTGGGTGAGTAGTCAAGGGAAGTACTTGATACAAATCCTGGGTGCTTTTGTTGTGTTGTGAGTGAGTTTTAATGGTAGTGCCACTGGATACATGGCTGGATGTGAGGGAAGCAGACACAATGAGCAGGGATTAGCAGAGTTCTACAGTCCATCACAAAGCTCCGTAATAAGGCAGACTGATGGATGAGTGTAAGCACAAAATAACCTAAAAACATTTGTACATACTTAATTGTCACGTATTAGAAAAATCTTGTGTTTTCATACATGTGTTGTAAAGTACATAATGTACTGTCAGGTGGGCTGCAAGGTGGAGCGGTGGTCAGCATCGTTGCCTCGCAGCAAGAAGGTCACCAGTTTGCGTCCTGGTGAGGACACTGGGCTCTTTCTGCGTGGAGTTTGCAGCGTGGGTTCTCTCTGGGTTCTCCAGCTTCCTCCCACACAGTCCAAAAACATGTTGAGGTTAACTGGTGGTTCTAAATTGTCCGGAGGTGTGAATGTGAGTGTGCTTGGGTGTCTGTCTCTAAGTGTAGCCCTGTGATAGACTGGTGACCTGTCCAGGGTGTTCCCTGCCTTCACCCTGAGTCAGCTGGGATAGGCTCCAGCCCCCCGCGACCATGAGGATTAAGCAGTGTATAGATAATGGATGGATGGATACTGTCAGGTACTGCATTGGGATTTACAGAGAGAGTGGTCCTGCAGTATGTGTAAGAGTCTAAGGTTGTATCCAGTAAATTTTCATTTTAAATTAGCATTTTGAAAACAAAAGTGATATCTGCGTAGATAAGCATTATAGGGTCATTTTAGAAATAATCTCTGTCCATACCAACACACCTGAAAATGCATATAACATGACCATTCAAGTACACTAAACATGTGCATGCCGTTGTAAACAGAAAACAGAAGGTTGTTTCCTTAGCTGTAGATACAGCAGAAGAAATAGGTATGGTGAAAAGTAAGACCAGAGATTTCTTTGAATGTTCCCATGATGAGGTGGGACTATTAAATGAAACATAGATTAGGAGTTGTGATAGGCAGGTGAAGAATCAGAGTAGAACACAGAAAGCAGACATGGCGGTCTGTACCATGACTTCCAAAAGTCTCCAAATGTGCCTATCCACACGGAAGTGCAATTCCTGTAGTTTTCCAACTCAAATGAGATCTGCAGCATGTCCAAAACTTTCCGTTTTAGGGGTCTTAAAACAAAAGAGAATTTTTAAAACCAAAATGTATGAGTGGAAAAACAGTTGAAGCGGCATGCTATTACTCTCAAAAAGTTTAAAAACTCATTTCATAACATATGCAAACACTTTGACATAGGCCACTGTGCTTAATACATACAGTATATGCAGACACAAACTCTTTGACTCACAAACCAGTCCAAAAAAAATTATATCAAACCTGCCTTTTCTAAGGGGGCCCTGCACCACCAGAACAATAGTTTTGCCCTACAGAATGCCTGTATGAAATATCACCCCATTCCCCAAGCCAAGACCCTGTGGTTTTGTGATGAATCGCTCTCTGAGCTGCTATATACAAGAGGAAAACATGCATAACCAAGACCTGGGCACAGGACACAGCTCCATGGCTTATAACCCTCACTGGATTAAGGAAAAGTCAGTGCTTAAAGTGCTGTATTCTGATCAGTATTTTCCATTTAGCGTCATTTGAAGGAGTAACTTCCTCCAAGGTTCAGAGAATTCACTGAAGGGAAATGAGCCAGCAGTTTGGCTTTTATTATTAAAATTTGTTGTCTTTCGTCTCTAAGAATGATGTGGCTTATTCTACCAGATAAACGCAGTTCCTTAAAAAGCCACATTGGGTCTTAAAACTCTATGTTTTTCCAAAGGCAAATGTCTTAACTTTTGTATCATTGTTAGTGGTTTTATATGGACTCCTGAGTCTTTATTTGTACTTAGTTTGGCTGGTTTCACGATGCCGTGAAAGAAATTTTGGCTTTTGTGAAACTTGCAGATACCCCAACTAGCCTCTTCTTTCTTTGTACTTGTGACTTACAGGTAATCATCTTTGAAGCCTCTTCTGGCCCTCTGGTCATCAGCTTCCCCACAGACCAAAGTCAAACAAAACCTAGCATCTCTTTTGCTTATATTCCCTTGAAGTGGTGGCAGCCACAGTGTAGTCTGCCTATTCCCGTTCTCTGCCTTTGAATAGCTTCAAATGCTGTAGTTTTTCTCTCTGTTTCTTTTTCTTTGCATCTCCCCCTTCCCCACCCCCAATCCCTCCGTCCCACTGAGTTTCTGCACAATTAGCCTGGTGGGAGAGATGGATGGCACAACCAGTGAAGGTGACGATAGGAGGAGAGAAAGGGGCGAAAAGGGGAAAAAAACGGAGAAGGGGAGAGAATGGAGGTGTCTGTGTATGTATGTGTGTATAAATGAGAATAAAATAAGAAAAGAGTAAGATGATAGAGGGGGATAGACAGGTTACAGGGAAAAAGGGAAGGAAAGGACAGGGAGGAGGAGAAAAGAAGAACCATATCCCTTCCCCCACAATTCACATTAGAATATATACAATTAAATACCTGATTTAATAGTGCTATGACATGCGCCCAGAGTTGTATACCATACATGATCACAGCACCCCTGTGACACACAGAGAGTACATGGCCATCCACTCCTCGCTGGCGCAAAATCAAAATAATGGCCTCTGTCAGGCTGCTTCCTGCTCTTTAATGAAAATACACAGCCCCTTCCCAGCTACAATCTCCACTGTCTTCCATCTCCACCATGCGGCCATGCCACAAAGTCCTTTTAATTGCCCACCACGCACGAAGTAGGTTTGACATATCGGAAAGAGAATGAAGGTGATGACCATCTCCAGTGTTGTATTTACACTTCACAAGAGCTAGCTCAAAGTTCTGTTCACACAGATGGAACTGAATGGGTTCAAATTTGTAGGTAATATAACTGATTTTAAAACTCTCTAAACTTTTTTGGGTCATTGAATTTAAAGCGGTTTATATGGTTGTATATTTACTTACTAAAACTAATTTAAATCAACCTGCTGGTCTGACTTGGTTGACCATTACCTTTAATTACAGCTGTAGCCTCCTCTCTCATATTGCATCATCTCCAAGATAGATGGAGAATATGAAAAATGAAACTTCCTGTGTCCTGTCCACAGCTCATTGTGTTCACGTGTTTGCTGCTGTTCACGACTCTCTCTCAGCTAATATTACTGATTGTCTTATAGTTCTAAACCTTTTTGTAAAATCGTTGGACTTTGGGTTTTAACACAGGCTTGCTCTTTCAGCCTCTGTGCATGTATCGTTGATAAATCTAATATTTAATGTGGTGTTTCAGGTCTGATAGCTTGTCACAGTTTTCTCTGAAACCCTTACCCAGTCTGATCAGTGATGACATGTACAGCCACATGTCATCAATCAACTGATGGCTGTTAAGGTGGTATCCAGAAAACAATGTTGGCTACATAGATAATTGAAAAAGTTTCTGGGAAAAATCTGCTCTGACTAGGAGAGATGGTATTCACCCCCCTTTGTCACCTTCCCAATATCCCATAGACACTGTGCCTGCCTCCCAACCACCGAGGTTCTATAAGTCTAAAATTAACAAAAGAAGAGCCGTTCGTGAGAACTTAATTCAAATGAACTTTATCAGAACTATAAAAACAAGAAAAATGAAAGTAATTTATTAAATATCAGATCTCTGCCATCGAACTCTCTTTTAGTTATTGATCTGATAACAGATCATCATACTGACTTACTGTGTCTCACTGAAACCTGGCTGCAGCATGAAGAATACGTTAGTCTAAATGAATCAACTCCTCCCAGTGTTACTAATGTTCATGTACCTCGAAGTACAAGCAGAAGGGGGAGGAGTGGCAGCAATCTTCCACTAAAACTTATTAATCAACCAGAGACCAAAACTTAGACATAACACGTTTGAAGGTCTTACTCTTAGTCTGTCACACCCGAATTGGAAAACATGAAAAACAGTTCTGTTAGTTGTCGTATAGCGCCCCTGAGTTTTTATCTGAATTCTCAGAGTTCTTAGCTTATTTAGTGCTCAGTACAGATAAGGTCACTATAGTGGGTGACTTTAATATCCTTGTGGAAGATGAGAATGACAGCCTCAACTCTACATTGAGCTTGTTGTTAAATTAAGGTGTTTTTTTTGTCAAAATGTTAATAATTTATGAATTTATGATTTGTATATGATTTATTTATTGATTTATACATATGTGATTTTATAATTATGTATATATATAGATATATAGATATATAGACATATATGATATTATGATGCACTACAATGCATTTACCAAGAACTTCCTTACAGTAGATGTTTATGTGACAATGCCGTAACTAAGTTAAGAAAATTAGTTCAGAATTTACTTCAGTGCCATATGCCAACACCATAGAGAACAGCTCCTCTAACATTTTCCCACACAGGTGAATAATCTTGTTGATAGGACTGCAGTCTCATTACATACAACACTTGAGACCATTGTGCCTCTGAAAAAGAGGGCAATGAATCACAGAAGAGTAGCTCAGAGGAATAATTCACAAATGTGATCCTAAAGCAGACTTTATGAGGACTGGAAAGGGGGTGGTGTTTCACAAATTCAAAACAATTTTACTTAGTCTAGAAAAATAGTTTAATGACATATAAGTAAGTGCCCCCGTAGAGCAAGAACTGCTTATTATTTATCTCTAATAGAGGAAAACAAGAACAATCCCAGGTTTCTTTTCAGCACTGTAGCCAGGCTGACTAAGAGTCACAGCTCTGTGGAGCCTTGTGTTTCCTTTAGAACTCAGTAGTGATGAATTCATAACCTTCACAGGTACAGTTTTAACTATCACAGAAAAAATCCTGAGCATGTCTTTCCATGCAGTGGCTCTGGAGGTGTCCATAGGATCAAACTTATATTTGGACTGCTTCTCTGCTGTAAGTCTCCTGGAGCTCATGTTGAATGTCACTTCTTCTAAACCAGCATCATGTCTGTTAGGCCCCATCCCAACCAGACTGTTCAAGAATGCCATTCTTTTAATCAACACTTTAGTATGAGACATAGTTAACCTATCTCTACTATAGGCTATGTACCACCGGCTTTTAAGGTATCAAACGGATATTCAAAAAGCTTACCCTTGATCAGGGTGATTTAGCCAACTCTAGACCTATATCCAATAGCCCCTTTAGATCAAAATTTTTTGAAAAAAGCAGTTACAAGCCAATTATGTGACAATGTGCACAGAAATGGTTTGTCTATAGAGTTTCAGTCACAAGTTAGAATCCATCATAGTACAGAAACAGCAGCGGTGAAAGTTACCAATGGTCTTCTAATGGCCTCAGACAGTGGACTAGTTTCTATACTTATTCTACTGGATCTCAGTGCTGCATTTGATACAGTTGTTTACAACATTTGCATATAATGGCTGGAACCACACTAAACAGTTTTAAATCATATTTATCAGATAGATTTCAGGTTGTTTATGGTAATGATGATTCTTCCATTCAAACCAGAGTTAGTTATGGAGTTCCACAGGGCTCTGTGTTTGGATCAATTTACTTTGTACATGCTCCCCTCAGGCAATATTATTAGGAAACACTGCATAAATTTCCATTTGTCATGCAAATGCTGTCCAATTATATTTATCTGTACAGCCAAATAAAACAAATGCGTTAGTTAAATTTCAGGTATGTTTTAAGGCCACAAAGGCCTTGATGACTTGTGTTTTTTTTTTTTCTCCTAAATTCAGACAAAACTGAAGTTATTGTATTTGACCCTAAACACCTCACAAGCACACTATCTAGCCAGATGGTTACTCTGGATGGCCTTGATCTCCAATTCTACTGTGAGGAACCTTGGAGTTAGTTTTGACCAGGATATGTCCTTTAACTCACACATAAAGCATATCTGTAGGACAGCCTCATTTCACCTATACGATTCGACAAAATCAGGAACATCCTGTCTCAGAGTGATGCTAAATAACTAGTCCCCATTTTGTAACCTCTAGGCTGGACTATAGTAATTCCTTATTATCAGTATGTCCCATTAACTATCTTAAAAACCTTCAGCTGATTCAAAATGCTGCAGCCAGAGTTCTGACTCATATTTCTCCCACAATACCTTCTCTTTCTTGGCTTTTTGTAGAATCCAGGATAGAATTTAAAATCCTGTTTCTCACATATAAAACTCTTAAAGACCGTATTTTACCATATCATCCTAACAGAGATGTACTTGTGATTCCAGAGTTTCCAGAAGTAGAATGGGAGGCAGAGCCTTCACTTGCCAGACCCCTCTGTCGTGGAATCAGCTCCCAGTTTGGGTTTTGGAGGAAGACACACTCTCTACTTGTAACCTTGAAACTTTCCTTTGTTATTAAACTTAAAATTAGGACTACTCAGGATCACCAGAACTGTCCCTTAGTTATGCTGCTGTAGGTTTAGACTGCCCATGATGCACTCTCATTTCCATCCAGTTGTACATCACTAGTACCTGTTGCTAACTGTGTGTCTTCTCTCTCCCAAAGTTTGCGTTTGTTGGTGTCTCTGGAGCTGAAGCTACTGGCCTCACCTCATCTGAGGTGTATTTATTGTTCTCCATTGTGTTCTTCATCTGTCCTCCATCTGCTGTCCTACTACCACTACCCTACCCTCCTCATTCCCACCCTTGCCCCAACTGGTCAAGGCAGACGGCTGCCATTCCTGAGCCTGGTTCTATCTGAGGTTTTTATTGTTCCAACTTTGGATTTGTTGGGGTCTCATTTAAAATCTGTAGTCCTCAGCTTACAATGTGAAGTGCTATGAGAAGACATATGTTGCGGATTGACACTGTATAAATACAATTGAATTGAACTGAAATTAATTTACTAAAAACAAGAGCATGCTCAATGACCACAGTCTTTTCACATTTCATAAAATCAGACAACCCTTGTTGCCACACAATTACCTTCCTATGCAACTAAGCTATATTCTCACATTTTGAGGGAAACTGATTTTCTGCCAGTTTACATTTGTTTGGAAAGTGTCACAAACACGTCTCTGATCAACATCTTTTATTAGCCATTTATTTTATTAGTTTACTGTTGCGCCTTTTCAGCCAACTTATCACTTAATCACCAATTAGATGGGGTTATATTTGCCACCCTGGTAACCCAGAAAATGGACTACAAGCTTCAAACATGAAGTGAAAAGGTTCATATTTTAACCCAAACTGATTTTTTTTTCACCAAGCTCTTACCAGGTAATTGTCGAGTTTAAATTCAACCAAGCTTCTAACAATGATTCATTGCTGTAAAAGTGTCAATTAAAGCATGACATTTTCCTAAACTGAACCACATAGTTGTGGGACCTAAGCCTAACCAAGCAGCTAGTGAAAACTGAAAGTAAATAAGGACAGAAAACAAAACCTACGTCTAAGACATATGTTCTCTCATCCCTCATGGGACACCCACTGGTCTCCCGTGTGTGGGTCATGTCACTGACTTGTTCCTCCAGCCTCTTTCAAACTCAAAGTCTTTCCTATGAAGTTACAGGTGAGAAAAAAGTGTTTATTACGAAACAAAAATAAGAACTATAATTAGAATTGGGATTATGTACACAACAGCTGTTCTGTACTTTATTTCAGGAACAATGTTCATACAGGCATCACCTGGGAAATAGTCCTCATAAACTAATGAAACTAACATAAATAAAACAGGTTAATTGTTATTACCTTCCAAGATACAACACACTAGCAATGTGTTGTAACTGTTGGATGATGTCGTTTGTTAGTATCCTCTAAAATCGTTTAAATGAACAGGGATGTCCCAATCAAGGTTTTATTGCCCAAGTTCAATCTGAGTCATTTAATATTTAACAGCTGCTGATATCTTACCAAACCAATCCATTTCCCCAGGTAATACACACTTCAAAAACATTAAAGATATTAAAATCAATCCATCATTGACAACTGAATAGCGTGGCAGTGCATTCAGAAATGCATTTCTACAACCAAACTGTTTCCTAATGTTATGTAGGTGGTCACAAATTTTGTTTGCCCAGGAGGCACACCTTTTGAAGTGTAGTGTTGTCAGGACAGGGTGTGCCATGTCTCCAAAAAGACACAAAAAACCTCTATATGCATGTAAGAAAAAGTATTGTGGATTATCTTCAGTACTTGACTGTGCTACTAAGTGGAGACTCTCATTGTTCAATACTGCAGTGACGTGAGGAGGCAGTTTCTTACAGTATGAGCTGTATCTTGTTGGCAAGCAGAGCATCGTGGGACATTAGCTAGCAACAGGAACAATGGCTGAAACTTCTAACATCCTTAATGTCCAGAACCGAAATATTTTATACAAATGTCCAGCCACAGTTTGTGGCCATAGTTTTTCTGACACTGGTGTGACAGTGCACACAAACAAAGGATTAGGCTAAAACAGGAGCCCACAAAAGCCTATATCTCAGTCCGTGACATCAGCCTGGACATCCCTATGACCATTACAAAAATCAATATTGTCTGATTTGCCATAGCTGGTTAAGATTTGTTGGTTTTCGGCAACCCAAAGCTCAAAACCCCATGAAATTGACTCTTTAATTCCTGAGAAATTAGTTCATCTCAACTGACAATTTCACGTGACACTGTTGAGTGGGACCAAAATGCCCAACCACTAAAATCCTTAGATTTTTTTTCTTTCTTTCAAATCACCTTATTGGCATTTCTGTGTGTCGTGATATCTCCATAGCATAGCTGTTGAGCTTATATGTAAGCCTGATGCATCACTGACCTGAAGTAGAAACTTCAGTTTCTGTGAGAGAAACATTGTGGTTATGGTTCAAGATGGATGTGAGTAACGCCTGCTCAGTCAGACTCAAACAGGTAACCTTCAACAGGCTGAGGCTTGTGGGAAAATGTGGTTATTATAGGCCACTAAAATCAGAGTTATTATATCAGCAATAATATTACATTGCAAGTTTATGTTGTAGGGCTGTAAATTACTTTATTATTAGTGTCATCACAATTTTGAGAGAGGTTTTCTAACTTTTGGAACAGAAAAATCTGGTTTAATTTTAAACCATGATAATTTAAAATCTCAATTTGTTATGATGTGCTGTTAGGAGGCAACTTTTCTGTCTACAATTTCTTGAGCAGTAGCAAAATTCAGCAATAGTATAAAATTCTAAATAAAAAAATGTAAAAAGCACAGGGAAAAGTTGTCATGTGCCAAACTCTTTACTGTCTTTGTGAGGCACTGTCATAGTTATATCAGCAAGGGGCCTTCAGATTAAAATAATTAGTCACAAAATTCTCTCAGAGGCATCCAAGCAACTAAACAATACTCTCTTCATGTAGTTGTCAAGATTTCTCCTCCCTGGGCCTTTATCTTTTTATGGAGTCACCCTTTAAATCTCCCCCTCTGTTATCCTCAGTGGTCAAACCAGCATGACAAACAAAGAGGTGCTGTGGGGAAAAGTTATAGTGCAACAGCAGCTTGATAGAGACAAATTATAAATTGAATTTCTATCCTTGCGAGGCCAGTATTTTCATTAATTTGTCTTCACTGCAAACACTCCTTAAATCCCCCTTTGTGTCCTTTTTTATTGTTTGAAAACTTTAATGCCAAGCCATATTAATTAATGGATGTTCTCATGGCAGTGTGTATCCAGTAGGAAGCAGAATTGCTGCTAGAAATGCAGGACATCAGGGGTCTCTTTGGCGTGAACAATTTAAGTCTCAGAGTAGCTATTTAAGATACTGTCACAACACAGGCTTGCTTCTTCCTTTTTCCTCTTCGGTCTCTCTTACTGCTTTTTCTTATATTAATATGTCATTGCCTTCTCTTTTCAGCAAGTTTCTCTTCTCACAGAATCATTGGATTAAAGAATAGTCCCATTTGTAAAGTCCAATGTACTATCTACAAGAGGGATTTTCACTTCAATTGCTTTTATAGGTATAATAACCATACAGAACTTTCTTTATTTAAGTCAAATAGGTATTAAAAATAAGGTTTTGCAGTGTTTATCCCTTCTTTAGAAGGCCATGGAAAGCTTTCCCTTTTTTTCCATTGGTTGAGTCCAAGTCCTGTGAAAATAAAATACTGCTGGTGTTAAAACAACCATGAAAAGCTATATTTTGTAATAATGAACATCTAACATTTATACAGATTTATTATGTACAGTAGAGAAGATGCTGATGGTAATAACAGAGTAATACAGTTAATAGCTACAGCATTTATTATTAGTGTTATTTTGAGGTTTTAGGTTTGTGACATCATATGATAAAAATGAATGTACATTCAATTAGATTGAATCCACAAACTTAAATGTAGGTGTCATGCCCTCCACCGCCACCTCTGCTTAGTTGACAGTTTTTTCTCTTTCTCTGTCCTTTCTTCTCTTACTGTGGGCATGAGTGAGGGGATGTGTGTGCATCTCTCCCATTGGATAATTATCTCAGTGAGAACACCTGCGTCGGGGAGGGACTCACCTGCCACCGATTACCACTGTCTCCATAAAACACTAGCTCAGTACATCATTCGATGCTAGACTGTTGATCAGAATACAGTCAGTCTACTCCAGCCAGGTAATTCTGCTCTGGTTAGTTTTTTGCTTTGGTTTAATCTGTTTCTCCTCTGACTAGTTTCCGACCTGCTCCACCACCTGCACACATTCCAGTAGAGTAGTTCAGTCATGTGTTCCTATTGGCATTGATGTTGGTTACAGTGAACTTTGGGTCTACTGTGTGTTTGTGTTACCACATCAACATGTAGTTGTAGTGTGCTTTGCACTTCATCTTGTTGTTCCTGGTTAGGTGTAGTCACATATACCATGAATAGTAGTGTCCCCATAGCCATTGTTTCTCTGACTGTGCCTAACCCTGAAGTACTCGGTTTTGATCAGTACCCCTCTCCCTGTAATTATAGCTAATAATAATCTGTACTGTTTCGTATTGCTTTGTTTTTTCATTTGCCCTTTGTCAGTTTGTTCAGTTTGTCCACCTCTGTTACCACAGTCATTTCTGGTATTCCTCATTAGTCTGCCTAGGCAGAATTAAAAGTTTGATTTCATTTAGACCAAACTTATATCATCCTTATAACAGATTGAGATTGTAAGCCTGCCTAGGCAGATTTAAAATTTGACCACACCAATTTAAATATCTGGAATAGATTTAATTATTGTATAGCCATTAAGGAAAGGACATATACAACAAACATACATGGATATTCATTGAATATTTCATTTTATTTCATTTATCATATACATGCATAAAAATATGGAACAAATAACATTAAGTTGACAATAATATGGACAATTCTTAGTATTTTATAACACTATGTAAATTTAACTACAAATTGATTTATCTCACTACATTCTGGCTACTGCCTTTTGAAATGTTTTAGAACTAATTAAGTACTAAATGTTAATTGTTTCAGTACAAAACAGAAAATGTGTGATACAGAATCTCAATTTGGTCTAAAATTTTAATTCATACATGAACTAATTAATTAAACTAAAATTGAAAATAATAATAATAATTTGTCATTCTAAATTTGCCCTAAGTTTAAGTGTGCATTGTTGTCCGTCTCTCTGTGATGAACTGGTGTCTGTTGCCCAGTATTAGTTTGGATAAGGTTCCCACAGTCCAAAAACATGTTGAGACTGGCGACCTGTTCAGGGTGTCCCCTGCGTTCGCCCTAAGTCAGCTGGGATAGGCTCCAGCCCCCCGCAACCCTACTGAGGATTAAGTGGTATATAGGTAATGGATGGATAGTTTGGATAGGTCTCAGGCCACATTACCCTTTACAGCAGTGGTCGCCAACCTATTTTGTACCATGGACTGGTTTCAAATAAGGCAATTTGCTACGGACCAGTCATTGCGCACATAACAAGTAATACATTTTACCTTTTCTTCTGTCTCAGCATCGAGTCTCTCCCTCTTTTCAAAGAAGGTCTTCAGAGACTGACGATTGAGTTTGGCGGTTTCTTTTAAGTCAAGTGTGGGAAACAAGCACAGACGGAAGTGAGGGGAAGATAATCTAGCCATCTGTCAAAATAAAACACCCTGCAGACTCTGCTGGTAAGAAAATAGAAAATAAAGCGTTTTTATCCTTTCTGTATGGTCTAGTACCAAAGTGACCCATGGCCCGGTACCGGCCTGGTGGTTGGATACCGCTGCTCTATAGAATAAAGCTGGTGTAACTGATAGATGCATGGATATACCAGCTTACCTTATAGGTTTTGTATTAATAGGATGTGCAAATGTTAAACCTAGGGCTACCACCAAAATGGCAAAAGAGTATTCAAAGCATCATGTAGGCATTATTTCATCATAGTATTCTCCTAACCATCCACCCAATATTAATGACCTTACATGCAGTTAGAACAGAGCTGAACATGCATTATTGATAGATAACAACATTATAGGTGTTACTGCCTCGGCCCATGGCCCATCTCAGACATATACCACAGCTACCGTTGTGCCACTGCAGGCCAAGCCTTGGGAACACAATAATATGACACACTGCCAATAACTGCCGCGAAACGACCTCAAAGCCAACAAGTGCAGGCAGTGTGAAGTATGCATAATATGTTGGGTGAGAACTGGCCCAGGAACAACCCCTGTTCTAGGACCATATTGAAAGGCGCTCTCCCTGTGCGTTACTCTCAACAGCTGAGGAGATGCATGGCTTTTATTAGCCCCTGACAATAACTGTCAGCCAGCATTTCATATTCAAAGTAATGTGTATAATTACAGTTTTACGAGCAGCCTCTGAATACATTTAGACAGTGATTTTATTTCTGAATGTGATGCTGTTCCACAGGCTATCAATAGTTAATGTCCTCTCTGTCTTCCTCTGTATAGCCAGAAAGAGCAAGTGAGTGAGCAATTGAGTAAGGATAGAGGAAAGGCGAGCAAAGCATTTACCCAATAGGAGGAGTGTGTTCTCTCCATTATGAATAGATGGTCAGCCACTTTATTAGTATTTGTACAGCCTGTATTTTTATGGTATAATCATTATAATTTTTGTTAAATCAAGACCTACGGCATGATTTTAGTGGATTTTGGATGGTTTTGGTCTCTTTAAGGACTTATTGACAATAAGAAAACGTAGTACAACAGAAATCTTATCCTTCAGTGATCCTAACTTTAGAGCCTATGATAAACAATGTTGATAGATTAAAAGTTGATGTAATTAAAGAGTACAGATCACCATCTGTTAATGTCATTCACTGTATGTGTATGTGTGGTAGAAAATGCAATATTGGTCATCCTCCGTTTGTCATGGAGGATAGTGTGAAGGAGAGGCAGCTGTCTCAACACACGCACGCACACACACACACACACACACACACACACACACACACACACACACACACACACACACACAGAGTCACCATGGACACAGCCTGCTTTACATGGACTTCATCATAGTCCTCTTTGCATCTGCTCTGGCTTGTCCCCACCCCTTATTTACATGCTTAGGGAAGCAAAATGTCATTTTTAGAAGGGCCGGCGCAGTGAACACAGTTTAAGATATTCACTCTCCTCCTTGCTTACATTTAACTCATTATTTTTCCTTAATGCATGCAGATTTGCTTTCTGCTTCACTGAGGGAACAAACTCAACACTAAACAAATAGATTTTTTCCCATTTGCTGTCTCTTTGTGCTATGTTCCCCTATATACTATGCATCCAAAATTTGAATAATGTTGAGATAATAACAGTAGAATAGTGAAATCTGAGCCCTTTTCCCAACCCTGTGTGTGTGTTTGTGGATACAAGGAAAACCCTCTCTCATTTCCCATTCATCATGGCCATGACAGCTCTTTGTAGTGGAGGCCCTACCTCCTCACATCTAGCTGTGTGAGAGGGTAATCATAGGTGTCATTCAATCATTCTGACTGCCTCTGCTCAAACAGAGACACACACACACACACACACACACACGCACACACACGCACACACAAAGCCCTTTGATCTAATTACAAATCTGACCTTTAGCTGAAATGATTGCTGGCATACACACACATATACTCACAACATATATGCACATATTCCCTACACATGCAATTTTCAATCACACTGCACAAACACATGCTTGCACACACAGTCATGTATCCTTGACTTCAGAGGACATTACATTGACTTCAATTCATTTCCTTTAGACCGACTGTAACCTCTAACTTACTCTGACCATAACTAATATTTGCCTGACTCTAGCTCTTATTCTAAACTTAAAACATGCCTTCTCTGCTCTGCCTGGACTCTTTTTGCCTCACCTTCATCCAAACTGTCATGGTGTTCCATCTTATGTTGCAAATGCTGAAAGACTTTCCATTACCAAGGGGCAAAAATGTAATTCTCCAAATCTTAAGAAACAAGTAAACATTAGCTTAATGATGTTAAAATTATGACATTTGAAGACACAGAGCATCAAACATCAAAGTGTATGCCAAATAAATACAATGAAAGAGGCTATTGGATACTAACCCTACTATGTTTATATCATAGCTGGCACGTTGAATAATTACAGGCCAACTGTTTTTTTTTTGGAAAGTATTTTGTATGTCATTTGTTTGAAGCCTGAAACTGTCAACAAATTTGAGATATGAAATAATGTTGCATTAATGTTGGAACTGACTGGAGCCCACCAAAGCTGAGCCTCATCCTGAATGTTTTAGTTTTTAGTGAAAGTCCAAGTATAGTTTTTATCTAGAGAGTCTTTGTTTTTGTTTTTTTTCCAGTTTTGCCGCTTGAGTGCAGTGACGTGTATTTGAAGTTGTGGAATTATGTCAACTAAGACACTTATCTGATCACTTAGTAAATAAAAATGAGGAAGCAGACATTTGGTCCAATAATAAAAAAAATAAAAATACAGTTTATTTTCCTTAGCAAATCAGTTACTGTAGATACTTTAGTCAGATCAGTGCAAAATTAGATATAATGTTTTACAGTATGTGTGACAAGAGTGTCAGTGTGTTCTGAACCATCAATTAAATGTGGCATACCGCATGGGAAAAGGGGAAAAGACATTACACTATGGTTTGAATGAGCCCTGTAAACTAACCATTTCAAGTTAGACAAAGCATGTAACTACCCTAGGAGTACTAAATGTCCAAGGTTCATAATTACATGTGATGCTGAGATCTGTTATTGACATATTTATTTCAGATTATATGTGGTTTTGAGTTGCATGCATTATATCGTATGCTGCTTGACTGAAACACCAGATGGAGCCATGGAGTGAGGCACAGAAGATGGATAAAGCAAAGCTGGTCATTGCAAAGACAGTCAAATCTGATAGGGAGTCACAGGAACTTACGCCACAAGTTAAATCCACCCAAGTAAGCCACACACAGGCTGAACAGCTAGGGAGAGCTGTCCAGACAAAATGTAAGTAGGCAACTGTGAGGCTAATGGTGGATGACGAATAAGGATTAGTGTTGGACTCCCCACCAGCAGCATGTTCTCTTGTTCTTTCCAGGTGACAGCAGCAGCATATGGGTGGAGCTGCAGCAGAAAGGACATCACGAGCACTTTCAGAGCTGTAATAAGACTTTGAGAGGGCGGTGCATTGACGCATTGGTTGGAAAAGGGAACAGTGCAAAGCCCTTGCAAGGGACTCATCATTTTTGCACAGGCTCTTGATTTTATGTTGATAATTTGGTTACAATGTTTATTGAATTATTTGTTATTAAATTACATAACTTAAACCTGTCTTCATTTCTTCTGATCACTCTTGCTAGATTAATCCACACACAAAAGTCCTAGGCATCCCCTTTGGTAGAGTCAACCTGAACCCCTTCTTGGTCCACATACACACTACAAACTGTTTTTTGTTTGCTTTTTTATTTTTTTTTATTGAGAAATTTGCAACATTAAAGACTCTGTTAACAACGTTGTACCCTGCCCTCTTTGAGTCTAACTACTTTATCCTGCCTTGGAAAAGAAAAATCTCCAATTTGGTGCTGGCTTTACTCCGACACAATTTGTGGTCACATTTAAATGTAAGTCTATTCTTTTGCTATGAAGAAGAAGCCAGTTAGGGCTTAAACTGACAAAATTAAAGTCTACATTACGACAAATTATTCCAAAACTGAAGGTAAAAGAGAAATGCTTTTAACTGTTACATGTGATTTTGAGCTTTAGGTTTTCAACATCAAACTGGAATCTGTGTAACACTGTCCTGAGTTTGAAAGTTTTAAGTCAGTTTTTTCTGCATCTGTAGCTATACACCATGAAGAACTGGTCTACATGACTGTAGTCTTGCATAGCCAGATCATTCTCTAGTGTTGACACAGTGCTGTGTAGAATGGTCTGGCTGCACCGCATTATCATGCTGCTACAGAATGGAAAACGCTCTGGCTCATTTATATTTCTGTAAACTATCGCCTTGGGTGGGGCTAAGCAATGATTTCCCTTCAAAATGGTGATGGAGGAATTGTTTCAGAACATTTTCCTGCAGGGAGCTGAGCAGTGCCATTAGAAAATGAATAATTCACCCAAAAAAATAAGACAACGAAACATAGCAGGGATGTCTCATTGCACGATCAAAACCTTCGTTAAAGCTACCAAATTTCATTATAAGGCTGCAGTTCGGAGGTTGCAGTTGCTATTTCAACTAGCAAAGAGGTGTTTGAAAATGGTAACAGGTAGATTGCGGAGGGGGAGGAAAATGTGCAAGCAATGGCAGGTTTACACTAGCATTACAGATCCAGGTGAGTCAGTCATATATTCCTGGAGTAAGGCGAGCTACACCACTAGCAATCAGCAAAAGTAAGAATTATAGTCGATGTTGAGCAACTGTTATAGCTTGGTGATTGGACATTTCTTACATTTTGGTAGCTGTAGTAGTCTTTTCTCCACCAGTTTTTATGTCAAGCCATGTAACTCTGACTTTCTCATAGCAGACCACATATTGTCTAATAGATTTTTACACTGGTGATTTAATCTGGAGAGTTTAATCGCTATACAAGTCTTTAAGTGCACTGTCAGTCATCTCACATTGCAGACAAAAGGAGCAGGACTTTTACTTTAGAAACTTGGACTGCCAAAAAACATTCCTTAACTTTCAATTCAAAGAGAAAAAGAATATGTTATACAGAGCCAGATACAGAGCAAAAACAATGAGAGTTATAAAGATGATGACACACTGGGATGACAAACAAAAAGTAGATAAAACTATAGAGCAGAATAAAGACAGAGGCATATAGGGATCTCATTGGAAGATGGGATGAGCAAGCAGAATGAAAAATGATGGAGGGAGACAATTAAAGAGAAAGGGAGAAGAAAGAGCATGAGCCCAGAGGAAGCTGCCGCTGATGAGAGGATCGACAGCTAGCGTAATAAAGCATGCTAAGTGCAAGACGCCAGATTTACAGGGCCTTTACACCACAGCTGAATGTGCCATCATTTTCCCTCCCAAAACGTTAATGTCGCACAGGACTGCCATAAATACATCACAGTGCTAATTTAAGGGTCCGCAATAGAGAAACCCCTCCATTGTTCTCTCAGGAGGCTCAAAAATGCCCTGGAATAATGGGAAATTTTATGAACATGTGGGAAGAGGATGTTCATGATGCTGTTCTTGTGCCTCCCACAAAGGCAGTCCAATGTAAAACACAGAACAAACAAATACGTGGGCTTTTCCTTAGATCATTGTGGTGGCTCTGCATAATAAGCAGTGATTGCCTGCCTTTGCCTAATAATGGCTTTGAAATGTATGCTATTATGCATAACAATGCACACTTGTGCAGAAATATGTTTATTTTTTCTTGTCATGGTTATTGGTGTCTGTTGATGGCATTCTCATTTTTCTATACAGCATTGCACCAACATATAGCAAAGCTCATTGAAATAGAAAGAAAAAAGTGGATATATGAAAACTTAACTTTCATTGTTGAAGAATTCTGGACAATGCTGGCATCCACTTTATAGAAAATATTAGAAATTAAAAAAAAAAAAATTACCTTCAAGTGTGAATTTAGTCAACATTACTTTATTATTAAAACCAAGGAAAGAACCCACACTTCCAACCAGCTATTGTCCAGTTTCATTAATAATGTAGATCTTAAGATAATCAGCAAAGCTCTTGCTAGAAGGATAGAAAATATAAACCCTCTCATAATCCATCCTGACCAAATAGGTTTTATTAAAGGTAGATATTCCTCTACTAATACATGCAAATAAGTTAATCTAATAGAGTATTCTGCCATCCATAGTCTGGAATCTACAATCATTTCTTTAGATGCAGAAAAAACTTTTGACCGAGTAAACTAGAAATTTTTTATTTACAACATTAAATAAATTTGGGTTTGGGTCTTGCTTCATAGACTGGATTAGAATATTATATAACAACCCCAATGCATGTTTAAGGACCAATGATCATACTTCTCCAAGCTTCTGTTTACAGCGAGGCACCAGACAGGGCTGCCCACTCTCTCCCTCACTGTTTGCCATTTTTATTGAACCCTTAGCAGCTGCCATAAGACAAGATAAAGAAATTAAAGGAATCCCTGAGGAAGCCAAAAACATAGAATATAAGATAAGTCTTTATGCAGATGATGTATTACTTTTCCTCCAAAACTCACAAACGTCTCTCTCTCCCAGACAATCACAGTCAGGGTGGCTCTCGGGCTCATGGGGCCCTGGGTCCTGCACTCGGCCTGCCTTGGGTGGCTGGTCGGCGGTTGCTGGTCTCAGCCCACTGGGGCCTCTGCCCCGTGGCCGTGGGGGGCTCTGACTGGGGCCTCTCTCTGTTGTCTGGGGGGATGCATGTTCGCCTCAGTGGTGTGGTGGTTGAGAGTCATGCTCCTGGAGTGCTGCTGATAGCCCGGATCTTGGGGCTCTCCTGGTCTCCTTCGCAGGGGCTCGGTTGCATTTGCATGGTTACACTCATATTTGAACACTCTTCACTCTTCATATTCTGCAAGATGACACTGCATGGGGGCTGCAAGGTGGCTCGGTGGTTAGTATTGTTGCCTCACAGCAAGAAGGTCGCCAGTTCGCATCCCGGTTAGGACGCCCGGGATCTTTCTGTGTGGAGTTTGAATGTTCTCCCTGTGCAGCGTGGGTTCTTTTCAGGTTCTTTCAGGTGTAAATGTGAGTGTGCTTGGTTGTCTGTCTCTAAGTGTAGCCCTGTGATAGAATGGTGACCTGTCCAGGGTATCCCCTGCCTTCGCCCTAAATCAGCTGGGATAGGCTCCAGCCCCCTGTGACCCTAGTGAGGATTAAGTGGTGTATAGACAATGGATGGATGAATGGACACTGCATGGTCCACACTAATAGCTAATTTTGTTTAATTATTTTCTTAATTTAAGAATTAATTGATTCATAAAAATCAGACCATCAAGAGGGGCCTTATATTCATAAAGCTCCCCTTGGCAAAGCAAATTTCCTCAGCACAACACAGCAGTAAGATCATCATTCTGCCTGCTATGATGCTAGACCGGACACGTTAAAAAAAAAAAAAACAACTTTCATTGTTGAAGTCACTAGAAAGGTTGAACAAGTTACGGACAACATGTACCATTTGTGTATTCATTCTCTGCTGTAGGTAAAAAAAACAAAAATATTATCATTGAAAAGTAGAAACATTAAGTGAAGAGTGAGACACTGACACTGACAAGTGTGAAAAATGAAGCAGACAGGATTTTTAATCTCTGCCTGTATGCTAGCGGAGGCCTTTCACAAAGTTAATACATGGTAACAATTACACAGTGTCTCGTAATGAGAGGTGTAAGGGAAGACAATGGCTAATAAGCAAGAGAGAGCCATTCGGCACTTCCCAGGGAGTTAATGAAAGCTTTAATTAAGTGTCAAATAGTAGCGAGGCTGGGGAGGCAGAGAAGAGCACTGCTGAGGCCCCATACTGGGTGTTTCTTCAAATTCATCTGGAGACCTGAGCCTAAACTGACGGCTAGACTGCTGAGCCAAGGCAAGAAAACCAGACACACACTGCACACACTACAGACTCTAAAGGAATTAAAAATTTACCATGTTTTGTAGGCTTTGTTTCTCTTGCAGTCCTGAGTCAGGACCTGGTCACTTACTGTCGTCAGCTTTTCTCTGTATTCTCAGCACTGCAACCCAAGCTGCACTGATGTGGTTGTGAAAAACACGAGATATGCTACAAAGACTTTGCACACAAAAATGGAAGCGAAACATTTTACAACCTAAATATCATAGTGTAAGCAAAGATTAGATTTATAATAGGATGTAAAGATTTGGTAGTGGGATGCCAGTGTCACTACTAAAACTGAAGCAGTTTGATACAATAATCATGAAGGTTTTTGTTCAAACTGCCAAAAAGATTTAGTGGGCCTCTACTCAGTGCAGTGTTTATGCTACCATTTCTGTTTTATTTCAATTAACCCTAAATTAACCTAAAGTTGATTTCTAACAACCTAGCTGGTGTGCTTGGTGGTAATATGGCACATCAACATAACACATGTATAACAAGTATCCATATTCAGTTGCTTTCAATGTCTTCTCTGTTTTCTACATTTTTCCATATTAATTTCTGTAGAAGTACCAGTTATTCATCTTTTACGTGAGCCAATCTGTTCCGGTATCCATTGTGTCAAGTACGCGAGGAAACACAACACAGTGGCAGGAAAACCTCATTGCTGGAGCACTGGTGCATCTGCACACAAGTATAAATGCCCACAATGCCATAAGCTCTGTATAGATTCCACTCAGAAGTATGTAAGTAAGAAGTCAAGCTGTACGCACAAAGGTCTGAAAACAAGATTCATACACATGGGACCCTAAACAAGTTTTAACCTAAGGTACTTGTCATCAAGACAGCGAACAACAAATATGCTTACTCTTCCGATGTCCTGTGAATTAAGAGAAATGCACACACACCCTCACACACAGATACCGGCCTTTGTCTTCACATCATGTCTGGAATGTTTACTCATGCATGACTGCACAGTGTGACTCCTGCACCCTACAGATAAACACTGGCCCAGACAATGAAGACAATCACAGTATACAGAAGTGAAATGAACATCTTACACAAAATAATATTGTGTGTGTGTGTGAGTTGAGTGCACACACAGAACTGACAACAGAAACAGTCACCACTTGACAAAACACAAAAAGTGTTTTACTAATTTTACAAAAGATTTACAAAATGTTGCAGTGCAGTCTAAAAAGAGAATTTCCAGAGAGATTTCCTGAATTGTTTTTTATCTATTCAGTCTTTACTAAATGTGAGTGTGCTTGGTTGTTTGTCTGTAAGTGTAGCCCTGTGATAGACTGGTGACCTGTCCAGGGTGTCCCCTACCTTCACCGTAAGTCAACTGGGATAGACTCCAGCCCCCCGTGATTAAGGAGTGTATAGATAATGGATGAATATTCAGTCTTGTTTGTCATGTTTTTTTAAGGCCAGTAGGCATTGAAAATAACATGTTTTATTGGTCTGATTGGTGCTTCCACATCTGCCTTGTAAAAAAAAACCCAAACAAACACACAAAAAAAACCACGCTGCAACACAAGTTTCAGACTTTTTTAAATTAATTAATTAATTTATTTATTTATTTATTTTAACAGTTATTTTAGGATTTTGGAAAATTGTTAATGCATTTTTCCAAGTGAAATACCTCCACAAATTTTAGTCTCAGGTGATAGATTGTATTCTGCCTATGTTAACTTATGTTATTTTGTTTTAATGTAAACTGTAAACTAATGTAAACTGAGTAAAACCAGGACATCAGTTTTCTGTTAGTACTATCTTTATATGTCTCAGGGAATATCTTAATTTGACCTGTAATTTCTCTCTAGTAATTTTGGTGTTTTTAATGTCTAAGTTAAAGATGTATTAAAGAAATCTTGTTTCCAAAATTGTAAGCTTCTGTAAGTGGTTGTAACTAAACCTTTATTGTCAAATTATTAAATCTACCATCCAATTCAGTTGTTGTAAATGCTGTAATATGAAGTCTAATGTAATTAAAGCATTTCTTTCAAATTTGAAGTTGTCTAGTTCTTGATCAAGGGATTGTAATCCAGTTAGTTGGCTCGTCAGTTTGAAGATGCAGGCCTATCTAACTGTGCTCTCTGTCCTTTCATTTTGGGTCACATTTAGAAGCATACAAGATTCATACAGCACAATGAAATAATTTTCAGGGCAGACTAAAGCCATTCCACCTTTGTCTTTGGACAGTTCAACAGTCTTACCTAAACAGAGGTTGAAATCCTTCTATTGTATTTATTGAACTGCTTGGGAGGTACTTTAACCAGCAGTAATTGAAAGAAAGAAAGAAAGAAAGAAAGAAAGAAAGAAAGAAAGAAAGAAAGAAAGAAAGAAAGAAAGAAAACCTGGGTAATATATTCATCTTTATAGCATCTACCTTGTACATAGGTTTAGGTCTGCTTTCATGTCAGCTGTGTATACAATCATAGATGGCAAGTGAATCTTTATATATTGTGCTCCAGTACATTTAATTATATTACTTTGTTCTGTTTTCTGTAGTATATAGGTAAAGGAATTTGAAATTTAATTTCAATTTATAGCCAGACTATGGATCAAATTTGCTAGTCAGATATTATTATTTAGGCAGGCTCACATTAGGGTCGGTCAGGGTGGGGGAGGGTACCGAGTCCCCGGTCTACATTTTTAAGCACTGGAGGATTGACAAGGTCCAATGTAAACAGTTCTGTTATTGGTAGTTTACAAAATAAGAAGAACGGTGTGTTGTACATGTGTCTATGGCACATTTTCACTTTCCAAATCCAAAAGACAGTTCTGTCTGTGTGAGCCACAGTGTGAAGGCCAGAGCAGCTCAGTCACTTACGGTGGAGGAGAGAACTTCAAAGGTATGATTACACTACATTAGAGTAGATGCACAAAATGGTCGTTGACGCAAATTAGCTAATCATTTGAATGTAAGAGCACAAACACATCTGATAAAACAGCAAAATTCAGCAAAAGTTTATCACATGTAGTAATATTTTACAAACATGAGTCAATGATTTGCCAGCTATTTGTTTAACCGTTTAGCCATTTTGCTCATTATGTGTCTTCTTGCATATAAAAACCAACATATGGGCATGTTACAAGACAAAAAACTGGATTTTCACTGAAGGGAGACCTAAAGTTACGTTTAAATTTTGGGTTTAATAGCACTGTTGATAGCACTCTTCCATCTGTTTATCCATGTTCATGATCTCTCTAGCTAATGCATATGTGACAGACAGCAGGCTAAATTCAGTCTGAAATTCAAAATATCATCTGAACTGCCATTCAGAATTTCACTTTCACTTTCAATGGCACAAAACAACAGGAATTTGTTGGCTGCAGACAAACTGTCTCATTTTCACAGTTTCTCTAACTGAATGTTGCTTCTACTGATGGAAGAGATACTTTAACTAAAACTATTAATGTCACACAATAACAAAGTCCTGTGGTAATTTTATATGTATCAACACAGTATACTGTCATTTATTAATTCTATTCATTAATACCTGTTCAAGGGGGAACTTTAATTTGTGATATAATGTTGGACAGCATTATATACAGTATTAATATTTTATTTTGTGAATAAAACCTGTGACATTGTCCACAGTGCTCTGATCATCCCATCAACATTCATGTCACTCAAGTGATTTGCTCAAAAGATTGCTTTTTTTGCTGTAAATAATGGTTATACTAATTTTACATTTCAGTTATCACATTACAGCATACAATAGCGACTGGTTTAAAACAGTGTTCTTGCAGAGTGCTACTCAAGAATGTTAATTTATACACAGCACTCAGGGACGTGCGGTCAGGGGAGGCAGTTGAGGCAGAGCCTTTAGAACACATGGAGGGTGCAGAGCAAATGCTCTCTGTCTGCTTTCTCTCGCCTCCATAAATGTAACCTTCTTTCTTAGCCAAATATGTACCTTACCTATGTGTGTGTAAAGAATGCTGATGAGATATGAAACATAAACAGTAGTCAATGTACATGCTGCCAGTTGAATAGTGAATAAGCTACTGTTTTGGGTTCATATGTTTGTAAATCTGAGTCTGAAGGAGTGAGTGCCTTACTAGCCATGAACCTCACCGCATGTCACTGACAGCACGTTTGAGAGAATAAAGCTATCTTAATTCTGTTCTTAATTTTTTATTTCTTTTCTCTTTTGAAAAAAAGAAATCCAAAAGTACCAAGTAAGAGTAATGTTAAAATATCGGATCAATAAGCAGTATTGGTAAGAGTAGTAGTAGTACGAGTAAGATCATAACGTTACCCATCCCAGGGTGAGGGGCATGTTGATGTAATTTCTCTGTAGATTCTGTAGATTGTTAATATCGGCTCAAAAAAAAAAAAAAAGCCAGAGTCAGAGAAAACAGGTATCACAAAGGTGGTTGTCAACATTCTTCATCAACTCAGGCTTTCTGCTACAGACTCTGTGCGTGTTCACATAAAATGGGGGCGTTTAATGCATCATGTGACTCTTCTTCTGCTCAACATAAACTGATGGTGTGCAGATGCTTAAGTCAACAGGTTGTTATAATGTAGAACAATGAGGACTATAAAAATGTCTGGTGGTTAAAGTGTTGCTACTGTTAACGATGCGAGACAGGAATGCTGGTAAAATAAACTGTTGAGCATGTTAATATATTATTTTACCGATCAGTGCAGCCACAGCTATACATTAAACCTGATAAACTTTAAACTTCATATCTTTAAACATGATATTACACTGAAGTGCATTTAGGTCTGTCCCATAATACAGGATGTCATTTTAATTCTTATTAAATATGTGTTGTAAAAAAATACCAGTAGAATAATCATATTCTGATCTGTGTTCTATTAGCTGACTTGGCAGCCAATCAGGGCCAAACATAAAAACATTTTTTTTGTGTTTTCTGCATCATCAACTGAATAAATGCCAGCTTTGCATGACAACGCAACACATACAGTGTGCAATACTGCAACTGCATGGCTTCATTCATGGATATTAGTAACAGACAACTCAACATGTTTGCAGATAAAACACATTCCCTCAGCTGAGAATCTGTATCGTTCAAGAAGACACATCAGGAAACGCTTTGGTTAAAGGCAGATGCTTCCTCCAGCCGATTCACATCTGAAACTCTGAACATAACCTGCTCCAGTCCAGTTTAGCTCCACAGCATCAGTTACCATGGTGATCTAGCCAGTTAAAAAGAGAATCATCTTCATGACACTCAAAAGTCTGACTTTCGGCTCAACATACCTCACTAACCCACTCATCTGGCTTCATAGAACAGTCCTCAGGTCATGAGGACTGTACTAATCCTAGGAAGTAAAAAAGCAACTAGACTTCTCTTTTAGGTTTATAAAGACTTTTCAATTATTATCAAAGAAGTTTCTTTTGTTGCAACTTCAGTCAGAAAAATAAGAATAAGAAGGAGCTTATTAGCTAACCTGAATCCTAACCCTCTGAATCTAAAGAAGGATGCCATCTGCATATGAACAAATGCGTTATATCACCAATCAATAAACCTATCTGACCTCAGATGATTGTCTTTTGTAATGTGTGCCAGTGGCTCAATGAAGAGAGCAAAAAGTTTAGTAATAAAGGCCAATACATTACAGCAAACAGTGAATGCACATGTGGTTCTTGTCATATATTTTTTTTTAATGATGACTGTTAAAGGTGTGAATGACCAACCATCTTCTCGCACAGTCTCTCCTCATAACAAACATTTGTTTTAAACAGCATTTGTTTTTTTCTGTCATGTGCAGTTGACCCACAGATGGGTCTTGAACTTGGGGGAGAAAAAAAATTATACCATGTGTATCACTTGCAAACATGTGGACATGAAAAGAATGAATTGGCCTTCAGTGGGCACTCTTGTTGACATGCTCTCACTCCTTCGTCTTTTGCTCCAAGAAATAGGTGAGCACGGGTGGGA
Organism: Stegastes partitus; assembly: GCF_000690725.1. Lineage (NCBI taxonomy): Eukaryota > Metazoa > Chordata > Actinopteri > Pomacentridae > Stegastes > Stegastes partitus. The sequence continues at coordinate 296,079 of NW_007577918.1, forward strand.
TTTGCAGCCTGCAGTGCTTTGGATCCAAAGGACTGGTGACAGCATTATATAATGAGGGCAGTGTAAGGGAGGGACAGCTCCATCTTAATAAACCTTTTCAGAACATCCTGTGTATCGTCTACCTCAGCCACCTTGGGAAGTAAATGGATATGTATTATTTCTGTGTACATACGCCTCTATGTTTGGTACTTGGATATTGTCCTGAGGTTCAAGTGTGTTAGAGAATACCTCCTTGGCCTCTCCATGTTGGCCAGTCTATCTAATCTATTCTATTCTTTGTTTGTTTTCAGCCAGTAATGCCAATGTTTCACTTTTGGCTAATTTCTTCTCTGAAGTCTGCAAGCACCCTCTTTAGTAGTCCCATATTTTCTGGGGATTTTTGTTTTTAAGATTTGTTTTTTTCTTTCACATCCAAACAAAATGCCTTTATTTCAGCCATAACCTTGCTTGAATGGCCTCCATAGTCTCGTGATCAGCTTGGTTGCTAGCAATGGTTCCTCACTTTCATTTGGTGGTTTATTGTATACTGTCAGGTTCTGTTGCAGTTTTACTCTTGCCAGTTCTTTGTTTTCCCCTGTCATGCTACAGAAAAATATTTTTCTTCTTTGATAGCCACTTCTTGTTTACGGGGTGCCATACCTAAAGTCCTCTTTTTCATTTTTGTTTTTACAATAAAAAAAGTAAATGTAACAAAGTGACTATGAACTTGAACAAGTTACGCTAATGTCAAAGTTTCTTTCATGTTGTTAATTTAACCTCTAAAAGTCTGCATTAAATAATCCCTTTCTGTCTTATAATGGCTTAGATTGAACTGCGCATAGTTGCTTCCTCTAGAATGTATAGAATGAAGTCCCTCCCTCCCTAGTTACCCACCCCTTTCTCCTCGCTACAGCTAGAGCACATCACACTGTTAAACTTCTCTATTCTCTATAATCAATCATACATGTTACACACAAATTCATTCAAAAGAAGTACAGAAGGCCACATCCTGCCAGCATCAGTTCCTTTTGGTTTGTAATGTATGAAACCCTGAAAGTCTGAATCTATGTTTTTGAGACTGTTCCCTACCCTGGAACTTAAAGGTGTAAATGCTCAGCCATGGTGCTGACTTCAAATTTGCTCATTATGTGTCTTCTATCATATAAAAACCAACATATGGGCATGTTAACAAGATAAAAAACTGGATTTTCACTGAAAAGGGTCTTTAAGTTCCATTTAAATTTTGGGTTCAATAGCACTGTTGATCGCACTCTTCCATCTGTTTATCCATGTTCATGATCTCTCTAACTAATGCATGTATGACAGACAGATGTCTAAAACAGCAAGTGTAAATGTGGAGAGCAGAAAAATGCCAAGCAGGAAAAAAAAAATAAAAAAATCTATCCAATGTATCTTCATCTTCTCATCTTTTCTCTCATTTCTACAGTTCTGCTTCTCTATCGTTCAGCTCTCACAGTGCTCCTCAACCTCACCCCTGTTTTTCCTCCTCACCCCACCCCAAATCCCCCCACCCCCAGCAGGAGGAGACAGCGGTAATGACTATAATTAATAATGGAAATAAATGCAGGGCTTTAAAACTCTCCAGGATTTCACTCTTATTGGGTCTTATTTTTCCTGTACAGCTGTGCCTCTGTGCATGGAGTGATTGGACACACACACACACACACACACACACACACACACACACGCAGTAGGTAGAGTCTACACATTTAAAGATTGTGATATAGGCGGGCGGGATGGGGGACAGTTTTTATGATTATGACTGGTTCATTAATATTTTCCTACAAGGTTTTATAAACATAAACAAAACATTTCCCAAAAGAATCATGCATTTTTCAGCAATAAGTTTATTTCAGGCACTTACTCAGCACCATGTTAATTGTTATCATATTTGTTATTTTAGACCACTATGGCACTGTTATGGACAGAATGTACATGAGATCTGGGCCAAACAGAACAGGCATAACTAACGGAAACACTATTTATTAGAATTAAATAGGAAATATAATATGCTCAGGGTTCATAAATGATGGCTTGGCTTGTTTTATTCAATAATGCTTCTGTTGTTATATATATATATATATATATATATATATATATACATATATATATATATATATATATATACACATATATATATATACATATATATACACACACACACACACACACATGTGTCTGTGTGTGTGTGTAATATTAATTTACACAAATGTGGTAACAGTAAAAAATTATAATAAAAATGTGAGAAGTATTTTCTTTGCAGCTGCATTAAACAGCACTGTGATAGGATGAAAGGATTATTACTCCTCTTCACCTGTGAGTGAACCTGAGTCAAATGTAGTCTGTATCTCATTTATACAACCAGCCAGTTAGGCCTGAAAGAACAAACTTACATCTATAAAGAGTGTGTCTATACCGTAAAAAAAGACCAATGGTCAGTGGAACAATATTAATGTGCCAGTGAATTTGTGGTGTTGTTACTCTCCAGGCTTAAATGCTAACCATTTCACATGTTTACATTGCCATCTGTTGGTAGTTCTGACACTCTGCTGCGAACAGAACCTACAGTGCAATCTGGGCTAATGAATGGTGGATTAGTGTTGTCAGGTTCTGTAAACCATCTATAATGAGTTCACATTACTTACTGTCACCCACCATAAACTCTTAGAATCCTATAGCAAAAAAAAAAATCAGCACAAGAGGAGTTATTTAGAAGAAGCTAAAAACAGGACATTAAATGTAGATGACTAAATATTAGATCAAAATCCATCCATCCATCCATTATCTATACACTGCTTAATCCTCACTGGAGTCTATCCCAGCCAACTCAGGGTGAAGGCAGGGGACACCCTGGACAGGTCGCCAGTCTATCACAGGGCTACACTTGGAGACAGACAACCAAGCACACTCACATTCACACCTACAGACAATTTAGAATCACCAATTAACCTCAACATGTTTTTGGACTGTGGGAGGAAGCCGGAGAACCTTGAGAGAACCCACGCTGCACGGGGAGAATGTGCAAACTCCACGCAGAAAGATCCCGGGTGTCCTCACCGGGACACGAACCAGTGACTCTCTTGCTGCGATGCAACCACCGCGTCATCTTGCAGCTCTAGATCTAAATCTCTATGAGTAAATGACTTGCTAACTGATAATCAGATTAATTTATTTTGTCCCACTGAAACATTTTTACCTGGAAACAGTACTAATAACCTTGAGACCAAAACATATTTTTAAACAGTGTGAAAATTACAGGGAGCCAGAAGAAGCCTGGATCTTCCTAACAAGACATGAGCTTCACTAAAAACATGATTTATGACCAGCAATCAGTTGCGCTATCATTGTTGCATCTGTTAAAAGTGAGTTCCCCTGAAAGTCCTGGTTTAGTTAGTTTAGTTAAAACTGTTTTGAAAGCCATATACTCAATATAGTCTACCACACCCAAACTAGATGACAAAATAAACAGTTCTATTCGCTGTTGTGAATCTTTCATTTGACCCACACTCAAGAGTTCTTATCTTAATTCTCAGACTTTTTATCCGCACACTGTACACATTATTGTGACTGAGGATGATGCCCTCAACACTGCATTTAACTATTTTATTAGAAGACTCAAGTGGCTTCTCTCAAAATGTAAACAAACCCTTCTTCACACAATTAACAAATGCACTCTTTAAAGTGTTAACAAACAACTTTGAAACAGAAAAGAACTACTGATAAATACTGCACTAGAGAGAATCAAACAGTAACTAGAAATAGAAACTACAATGAAATACAGATGGTACAGTATAGTGCTGGAAGTAATTATGAAGACAAGAAAACTTACAAAGATGCATACATATTAGATAGAAGTGGTCCATGTGTGCTGCAAATGTACATAAAAATAAAATAATAATAATTTTAAAGCTCTATTTGACTTTTTAAAATGTACTTATTACAGTTACTGCTACAGAGAAAAATACAATTATAATCATTTACACCAGACCCTAAGACACACATGGATGCACATACAAATCCTGAACACAGCACGAAACAATTTTCTCCATATTTGTAGTGAGGCAGTGTCGCCACTAGATGGTGGGAGAAGTTCAGAAATAGCAGGGGCACTTGTTTCCACTGAAGCATTTAAAAAGACAAAATACATCTGCATGTAACTGTTATTTACCTTGACCGTGCTACCCTGCAGAGTTCTTAAGAGTGAGTAAAAATTTTGTTGTTTGGTTGTGAAGCCATTTTTACTCTACCTTATCTAAGGTCCAATCATCTCTTCCTCTGTTGCTGATCATCATCACATCCATATTTGACAAAAAGAGTATCCTTTGTTATCACTTCATTTAGAGTCCTCAGTAAAGTTCACAGCATCCACATCTCTGCTGCTGGCCTAATCATTCAACCTCTCTTATGTGGACACATCACTACTGTCCTTTTATGGCTACTTCCTAACTGCCCCCTAACAGATTCAATTATATCTTCTGCCCTGACCTTCCAGGATCAAGCTTCAGACCTGGGCTGACAGAGCCTCCTACACAGACGTTGTCTTTCCAATTACATCTATGACTGCTCTGATCTGTCTGTGTTTGAAGAACTTACAATTAAGTCTGTTCTTTATGTTCTTCTAACATTTTTTATTCCAGTCTGTCAGTATTTCAGGCTTTGAATAATGCTTTCTTGCATATAGGGAATCCAAAGGAAGCTTTGGATTGTTGGGTTCTCTGTTTTTTGTTTAAAATCTGTAAGGTCTTCACCTTACTATGTGAAGTGTTATGAGATATAGGTTGTGAATTGCCATCCATCCATCCATTATCTATACACTGCTTAATCCTCACTAGGGTCGCGGGGGGTTGGAGCTTATCCCAGCTGACTCAGGGTGAAGGCAGGGGACACCCTAGACAGGTCACCAGTCTATCACAGGGCTACACTTAGAGACAGACAACCAAGCACACTCACATTCACACCTACAGACAATTTAGAATCCCCAATGAACATCAACATGTTTTTGGACTTGTGGGAGGAAGTCGGAGAACCCAGAGAGAACCCACGCTGCACAGGGAGAACATGCAAACTCCACGCAGAAAGGTGTCCTCAATGGGACGCAAACTGGCGACCTTCTAGCTGCGAGACGACGGTGCTGACCACCTTGCAGCCCTGGTTGTGAATTGATGCTATCTAAATAAAGTTAAATTGATTTGAATGTTAGATATTAACATCTGCTTACTTACTTTACATTCAACACTATGTCTACACCAGGGGTGTCGAACTCTGGTCCTCGAGGGCCGCAATCCTGCATGTTTTAGATGTTTCCCTCTTCCAACACACCTGATTCAAATAATCAGCTCATCATCAAGCTCTGCAGAAGCCTGACAACGATCCTGATCATTTGAATCAGGTGTGTTGGAAGAGGGAAACATCTGAAACTTGCAGGATTGCGGCCCTCGAGGACCAGGATTCGACACCCCTGGTCTACACAGAAAGCGTGGCGCAGACAGCACATTTAGCCTAGCAAGAGTAGCAACAAGAGCTTTCTCTGTCTACACAGAAGGCCTTCAAATACAGTGTTGAGTGTTGGTCACCTATTGTTTATAAGTGCTAATTGGCCATCATAGCATGACTGTTACACCAGCTGAATGGAGAAGAACAGACTTCAAAATAAAAAATAAAAAATATTTACTCACGTATTCATTCCAGCAACTGAAAACATTCTAAATAAAAACCATTTTAAATGGTAAATGGTCCACACCTAAATAGCACTTTATTAACCTAAGGTTTCAAATCGATTTACCATGTGTTTCTCATTCACCCCTTTATACACAACCTGAAAAGGCAATGCTAATTAGATTTCCTATTCGAAAACAACTCATTCTGTCTCAACAGAAAAACAAAACAATACAAATATAATTTGTTTAATATTACACAATGGTTGTTTAAATTGTGTTGTGTGAGTGTGTGTGTGTGTGTGTGTGTGTGTTTGTCTTGTTTTTGTTTTTTGTTTGCATGTATTTGATTTGCAGATTCCAGCTTAATTCTGGATGAAGGAACTGACACGGAAATGATAATGTCAAACAGAAAACAAGAGAGAGGGAAGAATGTGAGACTGCTGCCATGTGAGTTAAAAGCCAAGTGGCACATAAAGAACCTGAACCTGCCCACAATTCTTCTCAGAAAAACAGACGTCGACAATTAAGAATCAACAGCTGCAGATGTGCTTGCTCAGCACAAAGAAGAGACAGAGTGGGAGAGAGGGAGAGAGAGAGAGAGAGAGAGAGACGAAGAGAGAGAGGTGAGGACGGGCGAGTTCTCGCTTTGCCTCTGGCCTTGGTTTTTCTGCTGTTACAGCTTTAGCCTTTCAACATCCCCAAACATGTGCATTCAACCTGATCATCTCCCACAGATAAACAATAACTGCTCATCCTCAGCAAAGAAATACAGTACTCCTGTCAATCTCTACTGTTCTCCTTCAGTTAACTCCATGCTCCCTTCCTTTTTTTTTTATTCCAGTAACATTCCAAGGGGGCACTTGTGAAGCAGAATCACATTTTATCAACAATAGAATTACAGTTTGTCTCAAACTCCTGACACAGCACGTTTCAGTCACTCATTTGTAAGAAGTCAATTATAGAAATGATCAAAGTTCAAGCTCCAGCCATTCTGCCTCCAGACAGCATCCTATCATCTCTAAATCAGCCAGTCAATTAGCCTTGTTTGTTGAATGCTCCCCAGGCACTGGGCATCCTCTCCAGACAACATCAGAACAACATTCAAAAGATCTGATGGATTTGAACTACACACCAGCATCTTTGATGAAGCTTAATTTAGATACATTTCCACTGTGAATGTACTTCATACTGATACAGTTGTGAACAAAAGTTTACATACACTTGCAAAGACCGTGTGTATCATGTCTGTTTTGAGTTTTCAATGACTCCTATAACTCAGAATTTTCTATAATGGAATGCTTGAAACACATGAGTCGTCAAAAAAAAACAAAAAAACAATCACTTTAGTAGATTTATTATAGGTCTGCTGAAAATATGACTAAATCTGCTGAGTCAAAAAAAAATACATACAGCAATTTCAATGATCAGTTTTGATGATGTAGAGAGCTGTATTATTCATATTTCCTGAATGGTATGACCTCTTAACTTCTCGTGAGTCGTTACGATTGACTACAGCCACAAACATTATCATGGGAAAGCCTGAGGAGCTCAGCAAATATCAGAAAAAGGAAATTACTGACATGAACAAGTGTGTGTGTGTGTGTGTGTGTGTGTGTGTGTGTGTGTGTGTGTGTGTGTGTGTGTGTGTCCACAGTGTTTAGCAAAAGGGCCTGTTGGTCAGGCGAGCATACATCTTTCCCTTTAGCACATAAACACGATTCCAAACACACATATACACTCGCAGATTAACAAAGCCACACACGCACACACAAAAAAAAGCTAAAGGGGCTAACCACTGTCTTCCATTCCATTTGTATTTGAAGAAATATTAGATTTTGTCTTAGCCAGGCTTAAATCCTTCCCTTGAGCCACAAGATAGTGCAGGGAAAACCTCTGCAGCCGGGTAAATAAGAGCTGAATTGCTAAAGCACCTGCACTGCTGGCTTTATTCATGAAGAGAGAGACAGAGAGAGTTAGAGTGAGAAGGGGTTCTTCAGGATTTTTCGAAGGTCGCCACATGAAACAAAGAAAGTAATTTAAATCCCTGAAGGTTTTGCTCAATGAATATCAATAGAGTATTACTTTATTTTTTGTTCCTTCACAACATGAAGAAGGATAGAGAGAGACAGACACAGAGAGTATAAAGGTTGATCAGTAAGTACTCCCCACCCTCTATAGTCCTCCTGGTGTTCATCCTGACTGCAGGAGCAGGTTCAGCTTTTTTAACAGCTGATATTATTGTCAGCTTATAGCAGGTGGTGTGTAACATGGGACTACCTCTTGTCAGAAGCATGTCACAGGTAATATTTACAGTAGATAGCACTTCCCTCTGACATACATGCAGAGGATTAGCTTAGACCTATGTAGGTAACCTGTGTAAGAACTGGATTTATGGATTAAACTGTATTGCTGGTTGAAATAAAGGTGCTGATGAGTGATCAGTACTTATCAAGTTATTGATATAATCACGAATATTGTATTTTATATATAATTATAACTGTCATGCAATGTATGTGTGATCCATTGAATGAACTTAGGATTAAATGCTGTTGATAAGAACTAGAGTTTCTTTGGTTTGTCTGGATACAGATACACAACAAGAACAAATTAATGTTGCCAAATTTGACCGAAATTTAAGTTGAACAGGTGTGACATGGTTTTGGTAATTGCAATATGTATATGTGTAGCAAAACACTACTTAGCAGTAACTGAAAAACAAATCAAGGGTCTGTTAAGTACAAATACAGTTGCAGAAAGTAGCAGTGTCTCAATATCAGTGCAACACATTTGATTTAAAACGGTATTCTCATGGGTGCAAGGGTTTCATTCCCTGCAGAAACTGGAGCCACAAGTTATAGCTTTTAACATCACTTTTACCAAAATAATTGAAAAGAAAATATGCAGATTTTAAAAGATTTATCACACTCTCTCAGTGATAGGTTGTTCACAATTGCACACACCTTAAACATGGTGTAGTCTCTGTGAAACTATGCTACTGTTGTTGCATAACTGTTGGCATAATTAGCTGGAGGACTCGTGAACTCTATCATATCATTTCTGAAAAATGAATCACTACTGCTACATAGGGGTCCTGTAACAGGGTTGAATGACAAACAAGGGAACAAGCACACATATTTAAAGGAAGAGGGAAAGCAAAAATAAATAATCACACAAACTCATTCTATTTAGGGATGAAAAAGACACCATGATGTATAGGCTCTTTGCATTTTGCTGTAAATCACACGAATAGAGTGAAATGTACCAAAGACTAACTGCGTAAAAGTTGCTTTCATCGAATTTTCTTTTCTACAAGGCTTTTACATTCTAAGTAACCAGAAAGACAAAAAATACATAATTAACAAATAAAAACTTCCTGCATAAAATGGGCAACCAGGAGTATTATATTTTATTTTATTTTTTACCAGTTTCATTATGATCTTTGATCCCTCAGATTTCTAAACTTATTCCTAAACAATTTCTTACAGGTGACTTGAATGTATGCACTTTAGCACGTTTAGGAAAACTCTCAGCTCAATTACTACTAAATAGCATAATAATAATAATGATTATTATTTTAAAATGTAAGTGTATTTCAGAATTTAAGGAAGCATCCAAATAGTCGTTTGGATGCAGACAGATCAGTAAGTTATCTGATTATGCCATTTTTTAAAGTCAGTCCTTTAGTGTATCATGATGAGACTGACACATTTAAGGTCTGGTGTGCAGCTACTTTTTCTTTTTTTTTCTATTGTTAACAAAACAAAAATTATATTTGATGGCAAGGAGGTGAGGGCCCATGACCCTATGACAACTGATGGTAGTGTAACTGAGTAAGTTAGCTTTTACAAGTATTTGGGAATTGACACCAAATTGAAATGGAGCATACAGTATTGTTTATTCTGTTCTTATTGGCTTGTTTTATTTATCTTTAATGTATCGTCTTTTTCGGGGGATTGAACAGAGTAAGAATTTCATTGTGTAGTACAACTACCTGTTTTGCTGTGCATATGACAATAAAACTCTTGAATCTTGAATCTTGAGTATATGTTGAATAACTATGTGTGAGGCTTCACTTTCTCTGAAGACTAAAACTGGTGTGGGAGCAAAGAATATGATAACTTAACAACAGCATAATCAGGTATGGCATACTGGTGATTGGAAAAAAGGAACATCTGCCCAAGCTATCTTTGAAAGATCTGTCATCAGAGGACAGGTCAGGTTTGGGAGCATGCGCAGGAGCACTTTGGCATACAGACAAACAGTTGTCGATGTGGCAGAGGGTCCACTTCGACAACCTCCCAGGCCAATTCCCAGTCAGTGATGGCCCTCTGGCAATGACGATAGATCTGCCTCAGTCATGTGAAATGTGGATGCCCTATGTGATGCGCCCAACCTGCAGAAGTCCCAGCAACGAGGCAATGGCAAGCAGGGTCACAATCCACAAAGCATGACACATGGCTGAAATCAAATCAAATCAAGTTTATTGTAATTTTGCTGGACATACAACAGTAGTACAAACAAGATGAGAGAGCGTTTCTTCAGGATCCAATAACTAAAAGCAATTAAATAAAGAACCGTATGCATATTCGAATCAGCAGTTCAGCATTCTGACAGCTTGTGGAATGAAGCTGTTGATCATTCTGTAGGTTCATTCCTTCAGTGCTCCGGAAACGTTTGCCTGATGGCAGCAGACCGAACAGTTTATGGAGAGGGTGTGAGGAGTCCCTGACAATGTTCAGTGTCCTGCTCCTGCAGCGGCTCTGGAAAATTTCAGAGCTAGCTGCCTGTCTGTCCACCCGGAACGATGTTGTCTCCTCCAGCCGTGTGGCCGTCTCGGATGTTGTCATGTTTCTGTAAAAGCAAACACACAGCAGTCTTTCCACTCTCCATGGGTTTCTCGCAGCAAACAGCTCGTCCAGCTTGTTGATGAGGGAGCGGACATTGGAGAGCAGGAGCGATGGTACTGCTGGTCTGGAGGGGTTAGCATTTAGCCTAGCATGGATCCTGGCTCTCTCCCTCCTCCTTTGCACCGTTTGCGCTTCCTTCTATCTCGGGTAACTGCCGGCATAGTCTCCGATCAGACTACATGTTGGTGTAGAATGTCCAAATCACAACGGGCCGCCGCAATTTTAGCAATGTTCACTGCCCTGATGTTCAGCAAAGTCTCTCGGCTGGAAGTTTTGCGGAATGAACATCTGGGATAGGCAAGACATTCAAAATTTTCGTTCTCACTGTCTCCTGAAGGGGCCACTGCATCCATGAGCACCACCATCTCAATGGAAACCATAAAGTGAAGTGACAGAGTAGGCGATCCCGAACCATGCAGGAGATGTGTGCCATTTGGGTCATAACAAACAGTTGTTTGTTAGAGACAAAGTCAAGCCAGTGATAGCCCATGGTCTTTCTAAGGTACGTAGTGTCAAAGGGGTCAAGTCTTCGCATCAGGCTGACAGCCAGCGTCCAGGTCTGACATTCATAGAACAAGACCAGAGGAATGAGAACTCTGAAGACCAAGTAAGGCAAGAACGCATCCTTGACAGATCAAGATGACCGCCAAGTCGCAGCAGGGCTTTTTCACTTAATGAGGTCAATCATTGTCGCAGAGATGTGACTGGCTCAGCGCAGTTCAAGGCACCCACCGGCGACAACGTTGATCTTGTCACAGAAGTTTTCCCACATCACATCTTGGTCATTTTCAGTTCCCAAGCCCATCAAGTCTTCACACACCCTTAAACAGTACTCTTCAGTTATCGCTTGGTCTTTGAGTTTTGCCAAGTCAAGCCTGCAGCTCTTCACCGGGGGCTTGGCAGCCTTCAAGTGAATCTTCAGAACAGCCACAGCAAGTGTGGGATCAAGCTGGGCGCTTCTGAACACCATGCAGTTCTGCAAGAACTGCCAATGTTGGTCAATGAAAATCTGGTTTATCTTCTTCATGGTGCGGCCTGTGTTGGAGTACCACATCTAGCAATGGGGATCATGGTGCTGAATCCAGGCTGCAGCAACTTGGAGCCTATGGGTTTTTGCAAAGTCAAGGAGCGGCATACCACTTTCAGTCCAGGTTCCAGAGTCACGTGGACCAAGAACAGTCCCATAACCACTCCTGTCAGAGCCGATGGATGCATTGAAATCCTCAAGAATGAGTCAAGTGTCAGACCTCGGGCAACAGTCAACAGTTGAGTGAAGTTGATCGTAGAATGCTTCTCTTGTAGAAGTATCACTCTTGGCAGTTGGAGTGTGCACTTAGACCAATCCGGGACCAATCCGCAGCCTCATTACCTGCTAGCTAACAGGAGTCCCATGCAACACTGCAGACACAAGCTGATCTGCCACAGTAGTGCCAACGTCCTTGATGCGACAGCCATCAAGTCATCCAGACCGAAAGTAGGTGTAACCACTGACAGAGATCTGTCCAGCTCCTGGTCTTCACACCTCAGACAGCACCACCGCTTAGAGATGTCATTTCCTAAGCTCTTTGGATAGGAGGCAGAGTCTATCTTCATAGCAAAGTGTCAAGACATTCCAAACACTGAACTGGATCGGTTGCTGAAGGTTGGGCCCCCAGCATCAACAAGGTGTCATCAGATAAGCTCACAAACCCTTAAAAACCCTTGCATGTTCTATACCCCAAATACAAACTACTACCATCAGGCAAATGTTTCAAGACCTCCCTTCTCCCCCACATAAATTACTTTACCCAATAATTTCTCTTCTTAACCCTTACCTATGTAGAGCTTGTTTTCTTCTCTTTTTTCAGAGCGCTTTTTGTATGATTTGCTATTTATTGTGGAGTTGCAGCTGTACTACAACACTATTGCCCAACACCAGGGGTCGGCAACCTGCAACTCCAGAGCCGCATGTGGCTCTTTCATACCTCTGCTGCGGTTCCTTGTTGCTTTGTGAAATAAATAATGGGTATTTCATTTGAATGTATTTTATTTTAGCTTGTTAGTTTTTAAAATGTAATTCTAAATTTGAAGATTATGGTGATCTTGAAACATAAAAATAAAACGTATTTAATTTTTTGTGGCTCAAAATAATATGCAACCACCAATGTGCAACACCCGCAGCACGCGCAGTGTTGCCAACTTGAAGACTTTCTCGTTAAATCTGGCGACTTTCCAAATCCTCTTGGCGACCTTTTTCTTTTGGTCAAAAGCAGCTAGCGACAAATCTAGCGACTCTTTCTGATGTTATTAGAGACTTTTCTGGTGTTTTCGAGACTCAAACACATATTTTTCTCCAGTTACTGTCCTCAGCGAGCAGCGGTGCTGCTGTGAGTGCCTTCCCGTCCCAAAGCACTCACAGGTGGTCAGGAGTCTGGTCAGCAGTCCCAGCTGCAGTCAGCAGGACAACCAGACGTAATTTTTACTTTGCTGCAGGTGGATAATTTAAGTTCGCCTTTTTATTTCATATATACAAGGAGCATTCAAATAGACATTGAATATTTTATTTCAAAGTAACCTTCAACCCAGCATCTTTTTTTCAAAATGTTTGGTTGCATGCAGAAACAAAATTTTGTTTTCTCTGTAGCAGTTCATTGATTTTGTAAATTCAACACACTATAGTTTTTTTTATACATAGTATAAAGGTAAAAACGATATATGCAGTGTTATCTTCATTTTAGATGTCAAAAGGGTTTTGTGGCTCCCAGCGTTTTGTCTTCTGTGGGAAATGCGTTGTGATGGCCAAGGCCACACATGGCATTTAAAATGGTAATGTGCACACACTCGCCTCATTTAACCACACATGTTTTTAATTTGCAGTCAACCACACCCCAAACAATTCACATTCACATCACAGTTTATTTGATTTTCAATTTCTTTATTTTCCTTTAGCTTCACATTTGTTCTATGGAGTGCACACATTTTACAAGGTGAAGATATGGATTCTTTTGCTGTTTATATTAATTTAGTTTTTTCTTTTGAGTTACCATGTTGGAGGTATCCGGTGAACCAGGCAAAAGGTGTGGCCAAGGGGCTGAACCATTTAAGTAGAGAGGCCAGCTCATCAGGCCATACCATCTCCGGCCATGTCAGAGGGGATTTGGATTTATTTAGATTTTCCTTTGTATTAGTTTTTGTTGATGTCCATTTTGTTTTCCCCTCTTTTGTTATTTGGTTTGGCCAAACCACTATATAAGTTCCTTCAGTTCTCATTTTGTTACGTCAGTTTTGTTCTGTTAACATCTTGTTCTGTTCTTGTAATTTTGAGTACTTATATTTTATTGACCTCTTTTATAGATTTAGGTTTTGAAGTATTTGTCTGGAAAATAAAACCCTTATTTTTCCCCTTAAGTTCCTGTTTGCCTCATTTCCTCACTGCTTGGTCCCTGACATGCGTCCAAATGGTTCTTTGAGTGTTTAAGGTTGCCAACCCCTGCCCAAGATAAATCTCCTCCAGTAATAATGATCAACATGTGCACAATGTGAGGGAAAAAAAGAACACAAGGATTGATGGAAAACAACCTATATTTATCATGGTGTGTAGGAATTACTAAAATAAAAAAATTGTTCATACAAAAAATTATCACATAACATGAGTATAGAAGTTCCTCTTATCAGTACATTATTGTGCGTGTGCGTGTGTGTGTGTGTGTGTGTGTGTCTTAGTGTCCTGCTGCAGCAGTTTTGATTAAACTGAAAGGCGTGCTGGGATAAATGAAGCGAGGCTTCTCTGTGTACAGAGCTGACGTGTATTAATGACCCTGGATACGATGAAGAGACGCTGGTAATAACCCATTCAACACAGGAAGGAGGAGTGTAGCAATGGGGGACAGGAGCAGGAATGAGACTCTGATTATTACAACATGGACGGAAGGTGAAAAGGATGAACTGGTGAGATCATAGTGACTGACTCATTAAAACAATATGATAACACTGAAACCTCTGACCAAAGGTCTGCACTACATAGGTGGACTTAGGGTTAGCAAATTAGCTTCAGTTTTAACTTGGGTTTTCAGAAATACAATAGTAATTGCTCTGGGCTACAACCTTTCACTAAAAATTAAGATGAAACATAAAGTTTTGCAGAAGATTTGGATCATGTAGTGAAGCACCTCCACTGGTTTCTTATGGTGGATAGTTTTTATCCATCATAGTAACAGTGCTCACGTATATGTTCCACCACAACTTGTTCCATAACTTATACATAAACATTCATGTCAAAATCCTCAAACTGGACAGAAGTTGTTTTTCCACAGTACCAAAGATTTTGCAGATACTGGCTAATACCAACAACATGTAGAATGGCGGTGGCAAATGAAATAACAGGACCACTGCAACTTGTGAAAAAAACAAAAACAAAAACATCCATCCATCCATCCATTATCTATACACCACTTAATCCTCACTAGGGTCACGGGGGCCTGGAGTCTATCCCAGCTGACTTAGGGCGAAGGCAGGGGACACCCTGGACAGGTCACCAGTCTATCACAGGGCTACACTTAGAGACAGACAACCAAGCACACTCACATTCACACCTACAGACAATTTAGAATCACCAATTAACCTCAACATGTTTTTGGACTGTGTGGGAGGAAGCTGGAGAACCCAGACAGAACCCACGCTGCATGAGGAGAACATGCGAACTCCACACAGAAAGATCCCGGGCGTCCTAAGGAAGACGCGAACCGGGGACAAAACAAAAACAATGAGAGTCAATTGTGGAAGTGTTTTGTGCTTGGCTCTGATAATCAGGGACATGTTATACACTCAAAGACCAGTATTCTAGTAAGGCCCTCTAACATTTCGAATTCAAGAAGTAAACACATCGAGCTTATTTAAATACCAAAAAGACAGTGATGCAGATCTATCCACAGAATTCAAGGTTAGGCGAGTTCCAGTTTGTAATAACAATATGTTATTAAAGCGGTCATATGCTGAAAAATTAACAGTATCGCTTGTGAATTGTGACAGCTGCATCTGTTGTGGAAATGCTCCACACAACATTCACAAAGGCTCATGTTAGCATGCTAAAACTTACGTGAATACCTTGTGATATGACCTGGTTACTACTTTTAGTAGGCTACAGTCATTTCTGTTCACTCTGTTAAAATATATTAAAAAAATAAAAAATGCTGTGCCTGTGTGTGTTAGCACACTGTGTGTGCAACAGTTTACATGCATTTCTAATCATGTTTGTGTCCACCTGATGATTGTAAGTTCAATATTCACTCACTTTTTGGCTCTAATTTGGCCTCCTCCAACCCCTGAAAAACATTTGGGTTTATGCCCACCTTCAGTTCAGTAACTCAACAAGCAACAGGTGGCTAATAATTTCATAACACAAAGGCACCTTGTGTCGTTGAGTCCAGTTATGCATAGTGATGAAGGCAAGTTTCTAATAACATCAGGGACCTTGGCTGCAAACGTTCAATTTGCTTAGATCTGACAGGGCTTTGTGGGGGTGAATGAGTGGTAAAACATGGCAAGCATGAATGGGTGATGGGACAAATATATCGAATATCAGTGGTTAGCTGAGTTGATTCCAGGTTATTTTTCAAGCAGTTTTAGGGTGATTTTCTATATTTATTTTGCTAATCAAATGCTCTACCTCCCTAAGAATTAAATAGTTAACCCAAAAAGCACAATTCAAAGCATTGAAAGCTAACAGAGGGATTGTTTTTGGTTTGTTCCCACCGTTGCTGACCGCTTGCTCATAGGGAATCCAAAGGCAACTTTGGATTGTCGGGTTGTCTGTTCAAAATTGGTCAATTTAAAATGTATGGTGCTTACTATTTTCAGCGCTGTGAGATTACATATGATGTGAATTTGCCCTATATAAACAAAATAAAATTGAATTGAATTAAAAAGGACTTTGCAGTTAAAATGAAAAGAAAGTTACCAGCACATCACCACAGCCACTATCAAATTAATGTCTACAAAAGTGAACCAATAACTGTCTTCAGCCATAAAGTGTGTTGATGGACCCAAATTTCAGTGTAACTTTAACCAAAATGCTGTGTACTATGTTTGCTGAGAAAGGGAAAGGCTGGTAAAGACACTTATCCCTGCCACTATGAGGAGCCAGCCCTAAAAAGGTAACACAACACCTGCTTATAATATCTTAACTGACAGCTTTCTGTCAGGAACACTAATCTAATTTATGAGACTCAACCTAAATATGTCAGTTTTGGACAAATTTGTGCAAAATGTGTTCGTGACATTAACCATTTGTGAACACTGGATTGATTCTATTCTGCTTGTTTTGAGTCAGAAAGAGCATAGAGAGGAGGAGGTGTTCACAGATGAGTAGGTTGTCAGTGTATTTTAAAGTGGAAAAAAAGACATGGAAAGAGGGTACAGCTCCACACTGAAACATGATTTTACCCATTTAATAAGTGGTGACCAACAATTATATTGTCACCACTATTTATCACTGTATGAAAACCCTAATCTGACAACACTGGACTCCTTTGTAAATAAATACTGTCAAACACCTCCACAAACACATGGTCAAATGCCAGTTGTTGGACGAATGATGATTGGTTGAAAAAACATATCAACGTACAATCCAACCCTAGTATGTATGTATCATAGTAAATACTAAACCACCTCTCGGCTGATCCATCCTATAACTAATGACGTGTTTAGACTGCTTGTAGTTTGGTTAAAATGTGTATGTAGGTCTGGAAGGATGTGTTGACACAAACTAGGTGGAGGGAGAGATGAGGATCTATGCACAACCAACCAGGCTGCAACCAAATTACATGCCTGCATAAAACCATACACACAAAAAAACACACACCAGCTCTCTGTGGTGGCTATAATTCATCCAAGGCCTTCCAGCCTTTGGGCATTTAATGTAAACACTGTGATAACACAATCAGTCCCAGTCCTCTCCATCCTTCTCTCTATCGCTCTCCTCCTGCTCCCTTCTCTCCTCTGCTCCTGGGCCAGATAATGAAATACATAAATGCAACATGGGTTTTTTAAGACGGAGGGCTGTTTTCCTCCCCTTTCCTATTTTGCCTTTGATGTCAATGCATGTTTCGCTCTAAAACAAAATGCACAACAGCCAATGAATAATGGAGCCAAGTGCGGCACAGCCACCGTCTAATCTCAGCAGGCCTGCAGCCCAGTGCCTCAAAGCTTCACAAGTCTGCAGAGCCTCGGCAACACCACAATTATCACACAGGATCACCACAGCAACTACAGCTTTGTAATGTTCAGCAATAGTAACAACACAATTATGATTCTTCAACATCATCATCACAGCAACATTAGAAATCAAGAATGGCATTGTGATGCTACGATAATATCTTTATAGCAATATAACATCAAAACTGCAACATCATCATAGTAAACGTACACCACAATCGCATCAATAGTATTACAATGCTTCATACCACAACACAGTTTTGAATTTTTAAGATACACCACTGCTATGCCACTTAAAGCTGTGAACAAAGGTTTACGTACACATGCAAACACCATGTATATCTTGGCAGTTTAGACTTTCCAGTGAATCCTATAATTCTTAATTTTCTATAATGGAATCATTGAGACACCTGTCTGTGTCACAAAAAGCAAACATGCATTTAGGTTGTTTCACAGATTTATTATTGGTCTTCTAGAAAAATTACAAATCGGCTGGGTCAAAATATACAAATACAAAATTTACATATAGCAACTTCAATTATCATTGTAGTCATGCAGAAAGCAGTGTTAATCAAATTTTCATAGTGGTATGGCCTCTTACCGTCTTGCGAGCGAATATAAGTGACTACAGCTGGTGACTCCTCTGAGCCAATTTACATAAGGCCTATTTGATACACTATCAGACTTAGCCACCAACACTACAATGGAAAAGTCTGAGGAGCTCAGCACAGATCTGAAAAAGTAAATCATTGGTTTGAACAATTCAGGAAAGTCATTTGGAGCCATTTCAAAGCAACTACATATTACAAAATCATCTGTGCAGACATTTGTTTGTAGTATATATACAGTGCATGCTACAGTTGCGACTAAAGTACCTACACAAGTTGTATGCAAGAACCCACAGAAGTATGACAATGAAGATGAACAGTGTGCAGAGTTTAATATTTCCCATAATTTATAAGCAAAGCATTGAAATACACTAAGTCTTCTTCAGTCAAATACACCACTGCTCACTACAGCTACAAAACTGAGACAGTGTTAACATCAACTCAGAACAAAAAAATTGTAATGGGTGTATTATAATTAGACAGCGCTGCTTACAAACTGGAAAGTTAATGTTGACTTCCCTGCAACTACAGCATTTGCTTGTTATATCAAAAAAACTTTCAAGACAAAACAATTGGTGGTTTTGCAGTACAGACATGACATATTGAGGTGGTTTGACCAAACAAATATCAGTACACGCTGAAAGCTTCATGAATGCACTTACATTTCACTTTATTGAAAATGGCTAGCTGTCTTGTCCAATCAAGAGTAAACAAGGCCATTGTTTGTCCACTAGATGGATGTCTGAGACAAAAATGACATGATGTTCAGTGTACACATGACCACAAAATCTGAATTTTATCAATGAGGCTTACTGCTGCACTGTAGCCATCAAGCTAAAGTAGGGTATTCAGATAGAATGCAGAGAAATACAAAGATGCAACATAGGGCAATGTTGTTTCAAACCAATCATCATGCTTATCATGGAAACAGGTGATAATCACCTCATATTGAAACAAGCAAATGAGCAAGATAGCTGTGAGCAGGATCTTCCATTAAGGTAATCATGCACAGTGCCACTCTTTCAGACATTATTTCATTACACCACGCCAAGCTCTGTGCAAGGCGCCTTTGTTTGCAAAAACACCACAGAGGGGTATTCGATTGACAGAACTGAAATGATAAGAGGGAGTTTTGTCAGACCTCGCCTGTTTGTTCAGTGGAGCCCAGCTAGATGACTCTCTGACTATATCTTTTATTTCTCTCGGAGGCTACAATAAGTATGAATCACCACTCCCGACCCCTGCCATGTCACTCTGCTTAGTGTTTTAAAACACAATTCCAAAAAACCCCTGAAACGCTCAAATATTTGTGTGAAATGCTTACATTAGGTTTAACAGACAGTCTGCTACATACTAGTCTCACCAAGCAAGCACATTTTTTTCAGTAAAAAACAAGCTGGGCTGCCCTACTACATGATCCAAATCCTTCACAAAACTTAACATTTTCATTGGGGTATGTTGCTGCTTGGAGGTGGTTGTTCTTAATTAAGTAAAATGATCTGTGGCTTAAACCTGCATTTTACATTTGGTGAGTCATACGAGCTAATCACTACATAGCAAAATGTCAAAAAAAAAAAAAAAGAAAGAAAGAAAAAAAAGAAGAAGAAAAAACGCAAATGTAATAAAAATCATGTGCATATCATTAAAAGTAGGGCCCGCCTGATTCCGATATTTGGCAGAAAAAATAAATCTGACAACTGATTAATCGGCCGATTAATTTAAAAAATACATAATGAATAAAATAGCTTCTTTTTTGGACCCTTAACGCTTACAACATCATAGCTATGAATCACAGGCAGAACATTTTACTTTTTTACAATACTTTGTCCATTAGTTATTGTTTAACTTTACACCAGAGATGAATTTTCAAGTACAAAAACATGCAACAAAGCATGAAACATAATATGCATCAGGTTAAAAAAAAAAAAATAAAGTTTTCCAAACAAGTATGTCTGTAATGTGGGGTATTTTATTTTAAATTAGCATTGTGCATTTTTCTTTCTGTGGAGCATACATAAATATAGCTGTACTGATGAATTTATCTTTAGATTTAGGTCATAGGTGTATGCTGTATATAAGCAACATAATGAGTGAAGTTACTGGCAGAACATAATTTATGCAGCCCTGTGATGCTCTTTAGCGTTAAATCCCATTTTCTCTACTCCATTATTTTCTTTGCCATGAAGCCATGACTCATATGAACCAAAATAAAAATCAGAGACGCCTTTCTCAGACGTCTCGTCATTTTTGACAGAGTTGCATTTTAAATATATAATGGTCACAAACAGTCCGACACTAATGTTAACAGCTTACAGTGAGCTGCTGTTACAGCCTGTGTCACCTTATAGTGTTTTCTGACAAGGTAAAACTAAGAGTGACATGACATCATGCCGGTTGCTGAAGACAGACAGTAATGTTGATCACTGAACCTTTCAGGCAGGCACTGAATAAACTCCCCCCTCTCTGCTTTCACATTGGTCCTCTTTAAATAGCCTCAACACGCAGCTGATGGAGTGATGAACGGTTGTTCTGTACTCTCAAATTTTGTACACTTACGTTATTTCTGTAGTTCCTGGCTTTTAAGCTGTTAGCTAACGCTATGCTTGGTTGGCATAACTACAGTGCTGTTATTGCTAACATAAACAGACAGGGAGTAGCTTAAGCTAAGTTAGCACAACTTTAGCAATGCAACATGAATGAAAAGCATGACTGACACAACGAAGCACGTGTCAGTTGTCATGGGAGTCGTCAAAGAGAGTTAAAGTGAAACAGGAGACATGTTGAGTCATTGTCAATGTCACAACGTTGTTATGAACTTATCCGTCAGTAGCTCTGCTCAGCCCACTCCTGTAATGCTGCCTGGCTGCAGCTTACTCCTGTACTACTGAGAAGACAGTGGTGAGGACTGAAGGACTGAATGGAGTCGGAGCTCCATCTAGTGGACAAACGGCTCAAGGACATCATTCTGCACAACTCCGACACTTAACAGTATTTACTGTTTTATGAGAAATTAAGAATATATTGGCGTTTAACCAGCAAAACTCCAGTTGATGATGATTATTATTTTTAAATTTGCTGTAATTGGCTGATTTAATCGGCCAGCCGATAAATCGGTCGGGCCCTAATTAAAAGCACAGGAAAAAAAATAAAATACAACAGTTCAACAATTAACATTGCACCCTATACAGCAGGAAACTTGTCCTACCCCTTTTGGCAGCTATAACCTCAAAATAATGTTTCATTATCTTGTGTGGAAATTGTATTTTGAATGAAACATATTTTCTGATGGATTACATTTGTTTGTAAAATACCTTTGTGGTCATGTATCTATGCCATTAATATTGCAGTTTTACTGTTAATCCTTTTCAGCCAGCCAGTCATATATTAGGTAGGGCAGTACCATAGACTGTATTAAAGATGGACGTAGCAACCGGCCCTGAAAAATGAAGCCAACCCGGAAGTGTCAAAAACCTGTAATATCACTACGTCCTCTAGCTGCTGGCTCCAAAAAGCCCTGGCTCCCATAGACTTGAATTGGAAAAGAAGTGATCACAGATCACAAAATACCGCATTCCTACAGCTCAGGATTTTTTTCTCATTTATTTTCATAGTCAAATTCAGAGATCAGGTGGCCAATCTGAAAGTAAATCAATACTAAATTTTTAAAAAATCGTCAGCATTTTGCGGGGCAAGGGGTGTGACTGGCTTGATTGACAGTCGGCAGCGACGATGCAGACGAAGCGAGCAGAAGGCGGTGAATGTGGGCAGGCAGAGAGGGCCTGCCTCTCAATCCGTCTGACCAATCGCTGCTCCTACGGCAGTTGCTGGTTTATGCCATCGTCCACTTCTTGTGCCCCTAACTTGAACTTTGCCACTTTTTCAAAGTGACAAAGACCAATGACATTTTCTTTGAATAGGAATGTAATTTTGTTGAATGTGGTTCCAAGAAATCCTTGTGAATTTATGTTGGAGCACCCATGAACATTAACCACCAATGTCTCTTAACCTGACCCAAAAATCCAACCTGACCTGTTCCAATAGAGGTGTTGTAAGCAATTAAAGTGGGTGGGTATAGTTCCATTTTTCTTTCTCTTTGCTCTTGTTAAATTTCTCAGGCAGTGTTGGCAGAATAATGTAGAACTTTCATGAGAAGGCCTCATAAGCCCATGCACATAAGTGTGAAATTGCAATGTAATCATTTGTGTTAACGACATCATGCTGAGAATAAGATTCATTATTTACCAGAAAAGCTGTAAAAAGCAAAACCACAAGAGATGGGGAAGAGAGAGAGAGAGAGGGAGAGAGAGAGAGAGAGAGAGGGAGAGAGAGAGACACACAGAGAGAGAGAGAGAGACAGAGAGAGAGAGAGACAGAGAGAGAGACAGAGAAAGAGATGGGGAGTTACAAAAAAAGTAAATGGTATCCTGCAGCTATACTCGCTTTATCCTGAAGAGGGTTGTGGGATAGGATACATCCTGGATAGATCACCAGTACATCTCCAGGCTAACACATAGAGACAGACAACGATTCATGCTGACACCTATAGTCAACTTAAAATCACTAATTAACCTGCCGTGCACTTCAAATAAAAAAATAAAAAAACGAAGACAGAGTACCCAGAGAAAACCCACAAACCCATGCAGGCACAGAGACAACATGCAAACTCCACACACAAACCAGCCACTGTTCCTATCTCCAAACTCTCAAAATTAACTTGACAAGCAGAAAAGTTGAGCAGTCATGAGAGTGGATGTGGTAGAGTTTACACTTGTCACAGTCTCGTGCTCATGGGACTAAATTTCTGCATGCAGAGCAGAAATGCTCCCTCTTGAGTATGCTTTCCCACTCAAGGATATGTTCTGTGCACTTGCATCATGTGAATGTGCCGGGACTTGTTCGTGTGCAGGTTTTAAGACTAGTTAAATGCCTCACAACTCCTTATGCTCACATCTAATCAGAAGAAATGTTTAGACAGCAACACAGTATGTTCAACTGGGAAACAATGAAGAGAGAAAAGAATACGTGAATGAAATACAGACATGAAGACAGGCTGATAAAGAAACAGACTTATTCCTGGAGGTGTGGGAGGCAGCAGATAAAACGCTGCACACATGTCAACACCTCCTCTCAGCCTATCGACATCCTGCTTGCATCCTTCCTGCTCCTGTCACCATGCTGATGAGAGCATGATTAATTAAATTAATGTTCTCGTGTACAGTATGGGGGCTGCATGGTGGCTAGCACCGTCGCCTCACAGCTAAAAGATCGCCAGTTTACGTCCCGGTTAGGAGACCTGGGATCTTTCTGCGTGGAGTTTGCATGTTCTCCCCGTGCAGGGTGGGTTCTCCCCAGGTTCTCCGGCTTCCTCCCACACAGTCCAAGCACATGGAGAGGTTAACTGGTGATTCTAAATTGTCTGTAGGTGTGAATGTCAGTGTTCTTGGTTGTCTGTCTCTAAATGTAACCCTGTGATAGACTGGCGATCTGTCCAGGGTGTCCCCTGCCTTCACCCTGAGTCAGCTGGGATAGGCTCCAGCCATCTCATGACCCTAGTGAGGATTAAGCGGTGTATAGATAATGGATGGATGTACAGTATGTGGTTCACTTTAAATTATCTTGTTCTCAAGTCTTAACTCTTCTTTCTACATTCCCTACTATTTGGTTCTGCTCAACAAATAGATCATCTCCAGCTGCTGATGGTCATGGGTGGTGTTGTACTTTAAGACTAATACTCGTCAGATGTTTTTTCCAGCAGTTTAAACTTCGTATCATTATTCACATACACAGTTTTACAATTGAATTTTAAAATTAAAACCAGGGTTATCAAGAACTGGATATGCTATATGCATGAATGTAGCATCTCTTATGTCAATGAATTGGGAAACTGGATGTCTAGCAGGAAAACACAGCAACATGAATAGAAATAATAGATGCTGCACAGTAAGAGCAACACAATCAATTTCAACAACTTCATGCATGTTAGATAGATTGCATGAATGAAAATTATTTGAAAAATATAGATTACATTACCAGTGACTGTGATTTAGTTAGGACATGATAACTACAATATGTCAATTTAGGGGTAGCAGGAAGCATTTACATAGACTGCATTGCATTCCCATGCAGCATAAAGCACAAACTTGCAGGGGTGTTAATTTCAGAGTTCCTTAGCCACTACAGCTCACAGCAGGAGTCAGCTGCCAGGAGTACTGCTTATGTTTTTATTTTTCAGAATATTCTTAGACAGTTCAACATGTTGTGATAATAACACCCATCTCACCCTTGCATCCCCCCACAGTCTCCAAAAATAAACCATCATTAGCTGCTGTATTGATTCATGTGCAATTACAGGGGAAAAAAAGGAAAAGGAAAGGAAACAACATTTAGAGTTTTGGAAATTGACCGCATTAATTATCGCAGCCAACTCCTTAAAATGCATTTGGTTCACAGGGAAATATGTAGATCATCTGTTAGAGGCAGTCGCATCTTATTAAATATGAAAAGCATGGAAAACAGACTTTGGCAGCCTTTATCAAACACGTCTGTATTTCTCGCTCACACACACACACACATATACACATCGACCAGTATGCATAGCACACACACATATGTGAGGGTCTTCCTGTGCTGCTCTGCTCTTTAGTCTCTTCAGTGATAGAGTTTACACCTAATAGCTCATGCTAAGCAGCATGGTGTTGCATTGATTACTGTAATGTGAACACACAGGCATCTGCATTTGATGTTATTTGCTCAAAGGATTAAAAGAAACAGCCAGTACTGAGTGACTTGTTTATTACTTCAAACTATATTAATGTTATTACACAACTGCTTGCATAGCGTTACTTGCTGTTCACATGTTCTTAATAAAATTATTAACAAATTTGTTTTTTTGTTTTGTTTTGTTTTGTTTTTTACATATTTGGCAAAAGCATGAAGTTACTGTCAGTGGCGGACTTGGTTAGATTGAAATGTGTTTTTTATAGATACATCTATCCCAAATAAACTAAGACGCTTCTAAGTTTTTGAAGATTATAATGTTCTGGGTCTGCTGTACTGTTTTAAACACAGACTGTATAAGAAAGATAGGGTAGCTACTGTGATGTCACCCATGAGTTTCTGGAGATAAACATGATGAAGAAATGAGAAAATTAAGCCAGGATTTTCCTACTTCCTGGTTGACATTTTGGATTTTATCTGTTCTTGAATTTCTTTGGTTCGTAGCAATTTGTTGCAGCTTTTTGAGATCTTTTGGCAGACTTCATTTTGACAGGTTCTATTAAGTGATTTCTTGATTGAACAGAACTGGAGGTAATCAGGCTTGGGTGTCCATCCATCCATTATCTATACACCGCTTAATCCTCACGAGGGTCGCGGGGAGGCTGGAGCCTATCCCAGCTGACTCAGGGCGAAGGCAGGGGACACCCTGGACAGGTTGCCAGTCTATCGCAGGGCCACACTTAGAGACAGACAACCAAGCACACTCATATTCACACCTACGGACAATTTAGAATCACCAGTTAACCTCAGCATGTTTTTGGACTGTGTGGGAGGAAGCCGGAGAACCCGGAGAGAACCCACACTGCACGGGGAGAACATGCAAACTCCACGCAGAAAGATTCCGGTGCCCCCACCGTCAACCTTCTTGCTGCGAGGCAACAGTGCTAACCAACTGCGCCAAGGCTTGGGTGTGGTCAGTGAAATTGAACTCAGCTTTCCAAAAAATATGATTAGCCACAGTTAGTTCATGATTTAACAAGGGAGGCAATTACTTTTTCACACAGGGCCAGGGTGGTTTGGACAGCTTTTTTTCCATTAAGACATTATATCATTTAAAAACTGCATTTTGTGTTTACTTTGGTTATCTTTGCATCATATTTAAATTTGTTTGATGGTCTGAAACATTAAAGCCTGGGAAATATTAAAAAAAATAAGAATTCAAGAAGGGGGCAAATACTTTTTCACGGCACTGTACGTCTCTTTATTAATACTACATAGTAAAATAACTTGTTTCTCCTGTGGGATGGAGAAGACATAAAATCAGTCAAACCCTATATTGTGTGGGCATGAATGTTGGTGGGTGCAGGTGGGAGTGTAACATGCACATTGCAGGAACAGGCAAGTAATGGTCAGAAAGGTCACCCAATTTACTCCGACTGGCCGGATTTGTTCCACCGAACAATACTTAAACAATGTTCCTATTTTGCTATGGTGAATTGAATAATGGCATTTGTTTATCATGACAAGATTCAAATAAACTAAGACATCTAAGATGATAGATACCATAGCACAAAAGGTACAAAAAGTAAATATAATAGAATTTTCTAAGCAACTATGAGCCACTGTCAACACACTTTGGCTTTGCTTTACTTTAGCCATTTTTCTCTACCATTCTGCAGCTCTCCCAATCAATTAATAATATCTGCACTACAAAATATATATCAAATTCAAGAGTTTGTCCTTAACCTTGGAAGTCAATGGTATCTTCTGAAGCTTTTGACCATGATGCTCATATCAATGTCAGATTTCTCATTTGCCATAGACATACAATACTTCACATCCTCACTGATTCTAAGCACTGGGTGATACCAGCTCTTTCCAGGTCAAATGTTAACCGTCACTCCCAGCGTTTAGGTCACCATGGACAGTGATTAGAAGGACATAACTGCTAATCCTGAGGCTCATGTGATGAAGTGAAAAGAAAGGAAAGAAAGGTCCAGAACAAATCAGTGTGTGGTTCTTGAAATTTTTTTCATAAACGTGCAGGGACAGAGTCATTCTCTAATCTAAGCACTTCTCTGTTTCATCTGCCAGATATCTAATCTACACCAGAGCATTTTGATTTGTTTCTGCAAGTTTATTAGATTCCTGAACTAAAGTCTAGGGTGAAGCTTTACAACAACTAGAATTTAAGTTGTTAGAATTTGTCAGAAATAAAGATGAAAAAAAAATGCGACTGTGCTTATCGAAAAATAAAGATATAGGCAGAGTTTGACCCTTTTTTTTTCTCACTAAAAAGACTCTCTAAAAAGACCTTACACGGGCATTGTCATTCTTACCTATTTATCTGAAATACAGTAGCTCAACTTGTGAAAGTTACATTGAATTAGAAACTAATTTTCCTGACTGTGCAAAACAGTGTAGCCTGCAGACCTGCAGAGGTAAGGTGAGAGGAGGAGTGTTTATAAGCTTCCCCCTCTCGCTCCATTTTTTTTCCATCTCTCTCTGGAGGATGGGATAAAGCTTTAGGCCTCTGATCTCCTCATCACAAATGCCCACTGGTGATGGAAGTGGATGAGGGTGGGGGTGGATTGGAGAAAGGGGGTTGCTTGTGAATCTCAAATAACTATTTTCTCACATTCAGTTTGTTTCGTCCCACTGTCTTTCTTGCTGGGTATCCCCCCTCCACTCTCCCACTCCTACTCCCACGTTTTCTAATTAGAAATGCCAAAAAATAAAAAATAAATATATATATATATATATATATATATATATATATATATATATATATATATATGCATAACTAAAGCAAAAAAGGATGGAAAGCCAGTTCCCTGGGTGGCATGCTGAGATTTGGGCAGGGTCAGGATGACTTAGGTGAGGCTGTTATGTGGGAAGGAAAGTCAGAGATGAAAAGTAAAAAGAGAGGGAGGAAGGGAGATACTAAAGGGGCTACATTGCAGAGCACTTTACAACGAATACACAAAATGTGAACATGAACTGTTAATGACTCTCTACATCCATATGAGCCAATGTAATGTCTGAAAAGTATTCCCTTTTCAATGAGTCCCTTTCCTGTTTCTGCCTGACAGCTCCTAAGAATACAGCATCAGATCCATAGAAAATAGTTCTCAGAGTTTAGTCTGATTGTACCTCTACTCAGTAACTTTGGAGTAAACTGATTAGATGAGTGTGAACCAAGTCAAGAAAATCAAAATCAGTCAACATCAGTGCTGACCCTCGCTAATGCTGTCTGAGTGGGATCAAATCCTCGCAGCTGAGTTCCAACATCTGTCGGAGAGCCCAGATTCAGGAAAGTGGAGCTCAGAGATTTGGAATGACATGAACAACTACCACGTGTGGCTGTAAAGATCAGATGTTCACATATTTTGTGTGGGTGTCACCATAACTCATCTTTGCAATGTAAATGAGGCATTTTCAAGCTCAACTGATCTTCTAATTGAGCCCACAGTAAATAAATGCAATACAAACATGTAAGTAACTTGTCTGATGGCGTGAAGAAAGCCAACCTGTAAATATGAGCACACACCAAATCCCTACTGCTTTAAAAGTATGTAAGCAACCTCGCATTAAAGCTTATCTTTAATACAAGAGAACACTGGAGAGGCATATGTTCAAAGCACTTTGTGGCCTCTTGTCTGTCTTGATGGCAATCAATTGACATTTAAAATATGCTTTCTGAGGATAGGTGATGGTAGGGTAAAGGAAGGGTGTATGCACAACGACTAGCTTCTCCTGGAAGGGCTAAGTGTTTGTGAATGTATCCTGCAGCGTAAACACTGGCACCACTGGCTTAACCTCATTAGCATAAAGGAATGTAGCCGCAGAGAATCTAACAGTTGGGAGGAAGTGAACTAATGAGGAGGAAGAGTCAGAAGAGAGAGAGAGAGAGAGAGAGAGAGAGAGATATGCCACTATGGAGAGGAAGTTTACCAAAGACAGCTGTCATTGGGTAAAGATAAATTAAACAAATGAAATATAAGCAGGAGGTAGAAGATCTCTGATATTTCTGTGTGGAGTTTGCATGATCTCCCCGTGGATTCTCTGTGGATTCTCCGGCTTCATCCCACACAGTCCAAAAACATGTTGAGGTCAATTGGTGATTCTAAATTGCCCGTAGGTGTGAATGTAATGGTGCTTGGTTGTCACAGTTAGACTGGTGACCTGTCCAGGGTGTCTCCTGCCTTCACCCTGAGTCAGCTGGGATAGACTCCACCCCCCTATACCCTAGTGAGGATTAAGCGGTGTATAGATAATGGATGGATGGATGGATGGGATGGATTATTTCATTAAAAATCCTTTTACATTTCAGTCATAAACAAAAGCTTACGTACACTTGTAAAGACCGTGTATATCAAGCAGTCTTTTTTTTTTTTTTTTTTTTTAAAAAAAGCAATCATGCATTGGGTGTGTCCTCTTTGGTTTGGACTCACATATCCCTTGGCCAAATGTTAACAGATGATTTTAGGAAATAGATCAATCGTTGTTCTTGTTCATTGTTTAGGAAATGCTGCTGACATACTCTCTAGAGCATGTCACAGTATAATTATGCTATCAGAATGGCATACAGTAAAACACTGATCCTCCGCAGCTCCGTCGTCACAGCCATTTTGATGTCGTCCACATCTTCAAAACGTGTCCCCTTGATGACCCCCTTGAGCTTGGGGAAGAGAAATAAATCCCACAGACCCAGGTGGGGTGAGTAGGGAGGTTGCTCCAACACAGCGATCTTGTTCTCAGCCAGGAACCGTCGGATGCTCAGGGCATTGTGAGCAGGCGTGTTGTCATGGTGAAGCAGCCACGACTTCTCCCGCCACAACTCTCGCCTCTTCTCACTGAACGAAGCAAAGGCCGCAGCATCTCCTTGTAGATGTGCTGCTTGATCGTCTGAGGGGGAAAACTCGTAGTTTGTAGTTTGGATTTGAAATATATCTTTTGTGACACCAGTCCTGGAACTTTTCTGACACACTCCGTATGCATACAGTACATGCAGTATATGTGTATAGTATGTCTACTTACAAAATGTACAAAACACACACTTACTCCCCAGAATCCCTGCCCAAAAAAAAGTCACAGGCTGTCCCCCGTTATCAGAGATGATTAGAGGCCCCATAAGCCCACTGAGAGAGCAGAAACCACCTTTATACACCAGTGACAACCTTTACACTCACACTCACACTCACACACACACACACACACGTATACAGTGGCGACATATGTCAAAGATACAATATATACGATACAACAACAGTTTTCTTATAATTAGAGTCACACATCTTTCTGCTTGGCTTCATTGTCAGTTCACTGTTTGTTTGTGATTGTGTGTGCAAAGGGTGTAAGCCTGTATGGCTGTGTCATTGATAATATCCAGACTGTACGTCTTTCTATAGGTCAAAGTCGACACTTCGACAAGGTCAGCTCGTCACTCTTAAATGAAACGATCTGTCTCTCTGACTGCAGGCAAGGAAAAAATAACTGTTTATCTTTCTCTCTGTTTATCTACAGCTCCTTGAAAAGTCTGAAAACGTCCTAATATTTTACAGCTCTTTATTTCTGATTGCTGTTGTCCAATTCTGGCAAGTCTGTTAGTAAGACAGGTTTGTTTGTCTGGATGTATTCAGCACTTGCATTAGTATTTTCTAAAAGTTTGGTTTAATTTTAGTTTGAAATAGAAGCGAATAATATTACTAGTTGCGTAACAGAGTAATATATTGCTGGGATGGCTATGCTCTGTCTGGGCAAATTACAGACACACACTTCACGCAGGATTGTGTTTGACCACTTGTGGGTGATGCAACTAACTTTTGGTTGCCATTACATCAAATGTTGCTAATTGACTGAGCTTGGTTAAATCAAGATAACTTTGTTTTTAAAGGGGTTATTGTCACTTTTTGGGTAAATGTAAAGTGACCTGTTTGTTCCTCTTACTGGAAGATATACAGTTGCAATCAGAAACATCCAACCCCTTCACCTCGAAGACCTTATAGTAATGTGGATAAAAGATAATGACAATAAATGACAAAAGAACTCATTAAACAACAAAAGTATTTAGTGATACATATTTGAGTTATTAATTTAACAGAAGTTGACTTCACTTTGAAGTTCAAATAAAAACTTTTAACACATGTGCAGCATAATTC
Organism: Stegastes partitus; assembly: GCF_000690725.1. Taxonomy (NCBI): domain Eukaryota; kingdom Metazoa; phylum Chordata; class Actinopteri; family Pomacentridae; genus Stegastes; species Stegastes partitus. The sequence goes on from NW_007577918.1 coordinate 327,320, forward strand.
AACCCCCAATTTTGGTAAGTGCTGACAAGCTTCTTACACCTCTCAATTAGAATCTTCATGTGCAAAACCCTCTAGCTCAGTGATGTTTGATGACTTCTGTGCTGCATCTGTCTTCTTTAAATCCCACCGAATATTTTCAATTGGATTTAAGCCTGGTGACTTAAAATAATAATAACAATAATAATAAACTTTATTTATGTAGCACTTTTCAAAACAGGGCCACTCCAGGATGCTACAGGATCCATCCATTCATTATCTATACACCGCTTAATCCTCATGAGGGTCGCGGGGGGGCTGGAGCCTATCCAGCTGACTTAGGGCAAAGGCAGGGGACACCCTGGACAGATCGCCAGTCTATCGCAGGGCCACACTTAGAGACAGACAACCACATTCACACCTACGGACAGTTTAGAATCACCAATTAACCTCAACATGTTTTTGGACTTGTGGGAGGAAGCTGGAGAACCTGGAGAGAACCTACGCTGCACGGGGAGAACATGCAAACTCCACACAAAAAGATCCAGGTGCCCCCACCGGGACGCGAACCGGCGACCTTCTAGTGCTAACCAACTGCGCCACCTTGCAGCCCATGTTACAGGATATTTTTCTCAACTAAGCTTTGGTTGACTTGGAGGTGTGATTGGAATAACTTTCTTGCTGGAAAGTTCAATGATCATCAAGGTTTAATTTGTCAACAGAGGGTATCACGTTAAAATGGCCTGGTATTTCTGGGAATCCATGATTGTACACGGTCAAGATTGCCAGTTCCTGCTGCAGAAAAACAGTCCCACATCACCAGTGATCCACCTCCATGCTTGCCCATAGGGATGGTATTCCTCTGGTCATAAGCCTCGCACACCAAACATATTGCTGATCCATATGTCCAAACAGGTCCAGTTTGGTTTCATCAGTCCATAGAACTGCCTCCAAAACTCTGTAGTCTTATCCAAATTCCCCCAGGCATATTCTAGTAGACTTTTGATGTTCCTTGTATTCAAGAGTGAAGTTCATCTTGGAGTCCGACCATGAAGTCCTTGTTTATTCAGTGCACGTCTTATAGTTGACACTGAAGCACTTGTACCAGCCTTCATCAGTTCATCCTGTAGCTGTCTTGCAGTCACATCGGGGTTTATCTTAGTCGTCCTCACTAAGTTGCTAAGGGCCCTTGATAAAATTTTGGGCTGCCATCTATGGCCAGGTAGGTTTGCAGCTATTCCATAAGTTTTAAACTTCCCTATATTACTACCAGTGGTATCTCTTTGAATGTTAAATTGTTTAAAAATCTTCTTGTACTCAAGGCCCTTCAAGTGGGATGAAATAATCTCTCTCAGCTTTTGTGGAAGCTCCTTTGCCTTTCCCTTGATTGAAACTCACCTTGAATACCTTCACAGGTGGGGTTCATATATGCATCATAGCAGGAGCAAATGAAGGATCATTTTAGAGTTCCCAAATGCTTAATTTTATTTCTACTCCACGTTAGGCCATAAAAACTGTCAGGAAGCCTTAAAAACAACAATATTATATAGGGGCTGAATCAATGTGACGTGCCTATCTTAACAAAATATACTGTTACTCACAAATACTACATCATGCATTTTTCTGTGTTGATTTAATGTATGACTCAACTCATAAAGAAGTCATCCAAAGCAGAACCTTGCTCTTTGAAAAAAACATTAATGGATAAATTCTTAAAATCTTTGGGGGGTTGACAATTCTGATTGCAACTGTATATGTATATAACTGTGTTCATGATGAAGTGAAACAGTAACAATTACTTCAAGCAAAGTAATCCAGCTGCTTCGTTATGTGTGTGCTCTTCACACCTCTAAATAGGTAAGAGGATCTATTGCTGCTCTGCCATTTAACCAGACAAGGTAAGAGCTGCTGCATTTTGAAGATTTGCACTGTGTTGCATCAGGCATCTTTCACAAACACACACACGCACGCGCACACATTCACACACACACACGCCCTGCACAAGGCTCTGATGCCTTCTTGTCTGGATGTTTTATCAGTTTTTGTCTTAACCTATTTCTGATTGATTGTGTCTGTCCCTTAGGTTATCTGCCTGTCAGGTCCTTTTTATCTGCCTCACACTCCAGCTGTTGCACACTATGCTGCTGAGTTGCCCTTTATCTGACAGAAAATCTGAATCACAAGTACAAATAATCAAAGTCTTACTCTTTTGGAACTGTTTTTCATCACACTGCAGTTCTGTAAATGCCTCTCCGAGCTGAATGCCCGTAGTACACTGACAGAGCCACCAATACCCCCACCCAATCTTAAACTCATGTCATCTGAACCACAAAAGAGCAACACTACATAATATATGCAGTATATATTCACCACCACACTCTGATGGGCACTTGCCGTGGGAACATTTACCCGTATGATGATAGCTCCTGCAAAATAATACAGCCTCATCTTCCATTCACAGACACAATACATACATACACACACAGACGGGACACACAGTGACGCACACAAAAATGCTGCCGCGGATTCCATTAGTGTGATTTACAGTTGATCTTTAGCGGTGCAGAGCTGGAGGGAAGCCTTTTACTTTCTCATTTGGAGGAGTAAGCAGGCCTCCTTTGTTTGTGTATATATGGGAAGATGGATAGTGTGGTAGGCCAGGAACACCAAGGAACATCCTCCAAATACACAAACAGCAAGTGACAATCAATGAAAGCACACATACCAAAATAGAAACAGAGACAGATGGGCAGAGAGACAAATAGAGGCAGACAAAGACTGAAGCCCCTTCTAGACATGCACTTCATTCTCTTAATCTGACAGCAAATGAACTTGTCATCTTCATGTCTAAATGAGCACCCTGCTCACTTCTCTGTGAAAGTCATGATGGCAATCATACTTGGTTGGATGTAATAACATGTACTGTAAGCATCACTTTCAACACAAGTCTGAAGTGCATTCAGTTGCATTAACAGCGCTGACAAGCATTACTGAGGTCACATTCCATACATAGTTATGGACGCACATCCATGCACATACTAAATAGACTGCTACTACTACAAATATCCTGCTGTGAGACTGTGAAGCTGAAATTTTTATTTTAGTAGCTCCTTGAACACTGATGTCCAATCACAGGTGTATGACAAATATGGCATACATATTGGGTTTTCCTGTCACTGTGGATGGTATGTCTAAATGAAGCCATGAGAATAAGATACATAAAAGTGACCTGAATGACAATGTCAACACTTGCCATCATTTCACTTGTGTAACAATACATGCAACTTTTATGTCCCCATAAACACTTATCATTCTGGGCAAGGAAAGGCTTTCCCAGTGTCAACAGGGCTGAAGGATTCTAAGTGAGCAGTGTATGGCACGATAAAACACTTGGTGGAACCTTAGTCAATTAAAAGTAGTCCAACATGAGCACACCATCAAAAGATAAACATATCAAGCTTTGTGTATTGAGAGATAGAAAAGCACTGTAATAAAAGTAAAGAAGCTCTGTCAAATCATGCTGGAATAGCATGGGTTAGCAGGAATGAATAAGCTTGTGGGATCAGCGCAGGTCTCGTGTTGCTGTCATTACAGCCAAGAGGAGACAAACAAGTACTCTGACTTTTCTCTAAGATAGTACTTTTCACTCAAATTAAGTTGAATTCTAGTTTGTCATGAAAGTGTCTTCACTATTGGTTTCACGCTTCTGGACCACACACCGTATGTGTATAGAAAGTAACAGGAGTGAGACAGTGATGCAGCCAACCTGCTGTCTGCCTATCACAGATGGATTTCTGAGAAGGAAAAGTGACTGTAGGAAGATAGCAGAAACATTGTGATGCTCCGTGCACCAACATGCACCGCAGCGCTGCATTATCATTGCACATTTAGAACTTAATGCGCCACAAAAGGCCTCAACCATGCCGAAATATCTGAGCATATTGCAGTTGGTCCATGTTTTAGAAAAATTGACATGGAAACTGATGACTGATGTCTCTTTCCCACATAAAGCATAGAAAAACCAGTCAGGTAAAACAAGAAACCAAAACAGTGCTTTGCTTGTGTCCATTCCACGTTCACAGTGACTTTTTGAAAAGAGTGCACATTAAGTCTCCTTCATTACAGTTTTGGTCACGATCTCCTGAAAATCTAACTTTATTGTAGTGACTTATGGAGCATTTTACTGCATGTCCAATGTGTTTGGCTCCACAGAATGGATAAAGCATATTACACACTGATCAGTGGTAATAAATATTATTAGAGTGTCACCAAACATCATATATTATGCTGTTCAACACACTTCTCATTTGCGATTTAAAAAATGTAGCCGACAATCAGTACAGTAATCAAATGATGATATCCATTGCACCATTGTCCAGTTCTATCGGAGACAGTCCAGAAGGACAGGACAAAACTGTTTTCATTGAAAGCCCTCTGTCATCAGATGCAGTCTAAACCTTGTGAGCATCCATGTGTAGGTGTCAGCAAGAGAAAAGAGAGGTCCACAGAGTGCAATTAATGTAAAAAGATTGAAAGAAAAGTCACCCAAAGCACGTCTGAAACTTGTTCTTTTTTCCCTTTGATGCACACACACCCACACACACACACACTCACACACACACACACACAGATAGACCACCTCTCAGACCACAAATTAATGGGTTTGGTTCATTTGAATGTTGTGACCTCAGGCTACATTCAATACAGCCATACAGTTTTCATTCTCCCTAACAAAGGTAAGGCTATTCCTTTCAAGGTGAGCCAAATAATAACAATAATAATAATAGTTATGTATGTATGGGGGGGGGGCACCACAGAAGGTGCTCTAAACAAAAGTAAACATAGGGAAGCCTTGTGTAGGAAGCTGAAACTTTGCTGAGCTGAGGATTCTGAACTCTTGATTTTTACCCATTATCTTGATTTCAGTTGCAATGACTTTGCACAACTTGCATGATTATGATTTTAAAGGGATATGAGGCAAATTATTACTGAAACGACAGAGTGGAAGTCGGATGTCATCTAAAGTGCCATTAGATGAGTCATTATGATGAGGATTCCCTTCCTTTTAAACAAAAATATCTCTTCAGCCTATTCAAAATTCTGCCGACTTTGTCACTACAGTTAAATGTCTCAGATGCTCTGACTCAGCCTTCCACTAAAACAGATCACTCCACAAAATCAGTTGGAAATGACAGGAGAATGGGGGAGCAGAGGGTGACTCAATCGCTTTTATTACGATTCAATGCTTTTTTTTTAAAGATGCTTGCTAATTCTAGACCTACCTAGATCCTTTCATCCATCCATCCATTATCTATACACCGCTTAATCCTCATTAGGGTCGCGGGGGGGCTGGAGCCTATCCCAGCCGACTTAGGGCGAAGGCAGGGGGCACCCTGGACAGGTCGCCAGTCTATCGCAGGGCCACACTGAGAGACAGACAACCAAGCACACTCACATTCACACCTACAGACAATTTAGAATCACCAATTAACCTCAGCATGTTTTTGGACTGTGTGGGAGGAAGCCGGAGAACCCAGAAAGAACCCACGCTGCACAGGGAGAACATGCAAACTCCATGCAGAAAAATTCCGGTGTCCCCACCGGGACGCGAACCGGCGACCTTCTTGCTGCAAGGCAACTGCGCCACCCTGCAGCCCTAGATCCTTTCACTTTTACAAATTTAAAAGTTGTGTTTTTTGTCATCAGACTTATGTCATTATGTTTGATTTGTCCTGCGCCTGCTTATTTTGACCCAAATGACCAACCCAGTCCTGCAGAGCCAGACAAGATTCCAGCGTTTTGTGGCAGTAATAAAGATCCACAGATATCTTGAAAATCTGGATGTTGCTAAACCTGTCACTGGCATTGGGCAATACAGGAACTTGAATGATGTTTGAAAAATTCACACGTTCACGCAACCAGCCTTTTATACTTTGAACCTGCCTTAAGTTTCCATTGACTTCAGCAAGAATATCAAAGCCTAACATATTAACAAAAACCCAACCACTGTCAGTCAGGATGTAGTCACATTCTTTGTTTACATTCACATGCAAACACACAGAGATGTGGTTGGCATGCTCCATTTTGTATAGAAACCCAGCAACTTTAACTGATGTAACTCAAGTAAGAGGGACAAGGACTGTGATAATCAGCCTAAAAGAAACACAAACAGTCATAGCTGCAAGGAAGAGCTTGAACATGGAAAAGTAGCTGGCTGCAAGCTTTGAAAAATGAAGTTAATGTAGAAGTACCTTAAACCTGTATTCTTTCTAAAGGCCACCTTTAAACTTCAACACCACTTCTCTGATCCCGTCCACAGTGACTTCAGCCACCAGCTCCATTCCATCAGCTCCACCTGCCCCATCCTATCAGGAGCCAGGACCTCTCCACAACTGGCCACCCCAAGGCCCCCTTCCTCCACCACAGAGATGCCTCTCACCATCCAGGGAAGAGACATCAACAGAGTCTTCATGAGCAGAACAGCCAGATGAGCCAGTCGAAACAACCTCTCCAACCGAAGTTGATAAAAAGATCTATCAGGACAGTAGCTGATAATTTGTGCATTATTGTAGATGTATTTCAGCTATAATAGTGCAGTCTTCTTTCAGTGGGAACAATTACACTTTATTACATATTAAAATGAAACTAACACAACGGGATAATGGTGATTACAGTGCGATAGAACTGTTACTGAGGCACCTGTAAAGCAAGGCAGTTGTAAAGGAGCATGGCTCAGTTTTCAAACCATCTGTTACTTTTTTGATCTTTATCCAGACTGAGAAAGGTTGTAAAAGTGACTGGATATAAGAGAAAAAGAACATACAAATAATGAGAAATGTTCTCTTCTTACCTTAGAATGTTGGCGAGGTGCGTGAGGTTTCTGGTTGTGTCTTCAGTTAAATGTCAACCTGTTGATAAACACAAAGACCCACACTTAAACAGACAGTTGGATAATTGGGCTTCAGGAACGAGTAAGTGTAGCCATGGAATAAACCAGTGCATATGCCTTGAAACGCTGACATATATGGACTGAATGTGTGTTTTTATTCCAAAATCCATCATGGTTGATAGTTAGTTTAGTTTTGGTGTTCTTGGGGTTAAAGGCCTCATCTTCTCTCTCCAAACATATTTTGCTCATTGTAGCCAAATTGCTCAATTTTTGTTTCATTTGATCACAGAGCTTTCGTCCAGAAGGCCTTTTCTTTGTCCATGTGATCAACAGCAAACTCTGATCGAGCCTTAAAGGGGAAATAAAGCGTTCAGTCAACTTAGCATAATTCACTACATGTATTTCCACTCTTTTCTGAAGATACATAAGAGACATGAAAAATGTCAGCATACAAAAGGAAAAAGAAGATTGTTTTGTGTCTTCTTCCCAAACGGTGCTGCCATCTTGGAGTACAAGAACCAGTGACATCACAGGGTGGGATAGCTTTGCAGGTTTAGTTACCAGATGGTAAAAGACAGACAATGAATTAAAGATCATGGGCAATAAAGACAGTGAAATAGGGAGAGTGAGGAGCCACAGATCATCAGAAGACAAAGGGAAGCCACTACTGCATTACTCCTGGATAGAAGAATGAATTTTATAGCATTAAAGCCATGAAACAGTCCACTTTCATAAATTGCCACTGAAACGGAGAACAATACTGATGCACTGCTGGCGGTACTGAAAAGGAAGTGCCTCTGATGGGCTCTGACTTCAGGGTTTGTAGTGAACACTTTCTGGAGGAGTAGTTGATTCTTTTATTGATACCAGTCATTCTGGCTGCTATATTGTATAGCTAAGTCCCTGTCAGATAACACTGATGCGACTATGATGCTAAGAACTCTGTAGACTGGAGGACAACAGGTGTTCACAGTGGAACGTGTTCAGTAAGACGCATTCAGAGAGGTGTTGTGTTTAACTTTATTGATGTCAGGAATGATGTTCTTATCAAACAGCTTCGTGTCTATGACAGGTGTCAGTAAATACAGCTCTTTTTAGTTTACTGCTTCGTGTCGTTTCCCTGTGGGGGACTGATGTTACTGTGCTGTTGTGTATGTTGGTCAGTCAGTAGAGCAAATGGCACTGCTGGTGAAACTGAATGTGAAACTGGGACATCAGGCTTTAGTCTGTTGTCCGGTGAACCACTAGCTTGCTGGACTCCACCACCTTCTCCTCAGTGTGATCCTCCTCCAGAAAGTGTTCACAACAAACCCTGGAGTCAGAGCCCATCGAGGCTCTTTGTCTTCAGTGCCGCTAGCAGAACATCAGAGCTGTTCTCTGTTTCAGCGGCAGGTTATGAAAGTGATCTGTTTCATCACTTTAACTCTGTAAAATTCACTCTTATAACCAGAAGTAATGCAGGAGTGGCCCCCTTTGTCTTCTGATGATCTGTGGCTCCTCAGTCTCCATCTTTTAGTGTCTTTATTGTCCACGATCTGTCTTTCACTGTCTGGTAACTAAACCTGTGAAGCTAAGCCACCACGTGACAGCACCGGTTCTTGTACTCCAAGATGGCAGTGCCCTTTGGAGAGAAGACACAAAACAATCTTGTTTTTCCTTTTATATACTGACATGTTTTGTGTTTGTTATGTTTCTTTGGAACAGAGTGGAACTACATGTAGCGAATTCTGCTAACTTGACTGAATGCTTTATTTCCCCTTTCAGGTGCTATTTTTAAAGGAGGGGCTTCTTTCTTGCATGGCAGCCTCTCTTGCCTATGGTGATATAAAATGCGCTTGACCATAGATGCTGACAGCTGTGTTCCAGCAGCTTCTTATTTGTTGCAGACCTGCTTTTTGGTGATTCTCGGTTGACTCTTGACCATCCTGACCACTTGTCCCTGGTCAGGTGGTACTTTGTGTTTTCTTCCTTATTATGGCAGTGACACAACTGTACCATGTACTTTAGACGTACAACTGTTTGCACAGATGATTTTGGGTTCTGTTGATGCTTTCAAATGGCTCTCTAAGTGACTTTGTTAAGTCCATGATTTACTTTTTCAGATATGTGCAGAGCCCCTCAGACTTTCCCATTGTAGCTTTTGTGGCAGAGTCTGATGAGTGTATCAAATGGGCCATATTTACATTGGCTCGTAAGAGTCACCAGCTGTAGTCAATCACAGTCACACATGAGAAGTTAGAAAACCATGTCAATAACAACATGTGATTAACACAACTGTCCACATCTCCAAAACCGGTAAAACCGGTAAAGTAGCTGTATGCATATTTTTGACAAAATGGATTTTGTCATATTTCCAGAAGACCCACAATAAATCTATTAAAGCAGTAAAATGCATGATTGTTTTTTTGTTTCTTTGTTTGTTTGTTTTTGTGACAAAGGTGCATGGATTTGAATGATTTCCTCATAAAAAAGTAAGAGTTATAGTAGTAATTGGAACTCAAGACTGCCGTAATATGGTATTTACAAGTGTATGTATACTTTTGTTCATAACTGTAGCTCTGTTCAGGTACAGACACACAGACCTGAGACCCACAGCAAGAAACCAGAACCTTCCCTGACCCCATCAGACTCAGGTCCTCGGTCAGAGCTTGGTTACTAGGAACTGCAGAGACTCATAAAGATCTTTCATTGCTGTCAGGAACACATCAGCTAATAAATCATCCAGTGAGTAACTGGATCAAAGATTTTGGATTTATGATAAGCAAACAAATAAAATAAAATATAAAAATGTTTTGAAATATCAGTACCATACAAAAGTGTTGTTACACAACCTCAAACAAGTACAATCCTGCCTGGCATTACTTCATAAGTTAACATGTATGCTAGGCTGTAATGGGTCTACATTTGAAACTGAAGTTGAGTTTATAGAAAAACAGATGAGTGTGGACCCAGCCAGCAGGCCAGGCAGATAATGTTTTATGACAAAACAATTTCCATTAAACAGATACAGACAGCTACAGTAACGGCAGCAACCACACACTCGCTGGCCAGCTCTCCCTAAAACCTGGGCAATTAAAATACTCCTCCCTCAAGAACAGGGAAGATGAGAGGAAAATAGTGGAGATACAACTCTCTCTGGTTAAACATATCATGCCAAACCATGTTTCCATGGTAACTGTGGACCACAGAGACAGTAAAGAGAAAAGGGAAGTCAGTGTAGGAAAAACACACAAGATGCTGCAGGGACAGACCTCTGGGACTGTCCTCATTTCAACTCTGACCACTGATGCCTTCTAAAGTGTGTCTGTGTTTATGTGTGTGTTAGGTGGTGAGGTGTGTGTGTGTCCCTCAGGTGTTATATCCAAAGAGGTCAGAGACCTGGGGCAAAAGCAACAATCAGAATGAGGAACAACACATAAATATGCAGATAAGCACACCACACTGCAAACCCCCAGATGCCATCACACTGAAAAACCTGTGGCTCCCATGGGCCGTTGTGTGCGTCTACATGAGCATGAGTTTGTATTTGTATTCCAAACAGCTACATATACAGCAGGTCCCAATGGAACGTACCCAGGCTGCTCGTTTTTTTTTTGTTTTTTTTTTGAAGTGGAGACTTTGTCACTTTTAACTTCACTTATGTCAATGGGCTCATGTTAGACTGGTGATTGGTGCTGCTAATTGGTATTATTCATCAGCAATACCTTCAGTATGTGACTCTGCCCTACCTGCCATTCTGTCCCATGTCTATTTCAAATGTATCTCATTTCAGTTTTCTAACATTTTAGCAACTAGCATCACACCATATGCTTCCAACAGCTAACTGTCTGCAAAACTCAATTTGAGCTCCAATTTACTCTGTAAGATAACATCAGTGAATTGAATATATTTATCAATACACAGGTTTGTGATGCCTTCAGCAGCAAGGATGACAAAGGAATGAGAGAAGCAAAAAACAAAACAAAAGCAGAAGACAGTATAAACCACAGCAGTAGCATCAGTGCCACCCATTCAAGCATGTTTTACACGTTGCATTTGGTTCTTGTATGTGTCTATTTGAACTTTTAAGTCACTCAACACGGATATGTTTTTCTTGGTTGTTTTGTATTTTATTATCCTATTTTTATTACGTTTTATTGTGTGTTTAAAGTGTTTGTTGTAAAGCACTATCTAATGCTGGTTTTGATTTGGGCAATACTACTACAACTACTATTACTGAGATGGAAATGATACACTTTAAATATTCTAATGTTTCCTTGTTTTTTCTTTTTGTTTTCTTACATTTTTAATGGTATCGACATGGCATTTGTAGCAAAAATGTAAAAATAGCAAAAACAAACAGAAAACAAACAGAGAAATAGGTCAAATTTATTCTTTAACTGTCTTGTCACCTGTCAATGTAATTTCCACAAACCAGTGGGTCTAATAAAATTCCCCATAAAACACATTTTGGCATGTGCATGAACACTTTGGGGCTTAACTGTAATTTTGGCCATTCTTCAGATCAGTTATGAAAACATTTTACTCACCAAAGTTATTTACCAGTCCCTAACAGCCCTCTTAAAGTTATAGGCAGCAGCAAACTATGTAGTAAAGGTTACAAAAGGTTACTTTACAGACGAACGTGTCCTTACTGACGGTGACTCAACTGTAAAGTCTTCTGTAGTCCACTTCAGGACAAGTTTATATACATACTGCTCTATGTTTGGCAAAAACCTGTGGCATTATGTGGTCTGTGGGGACAGCTGGATTCTTTCAAATACAAAGTATCTATTCCACCACACACAGGAGTTTTCAGAATGCATTCAGCACAGAGTAGGAACAGTAACTTTGCTCACAGTGTAAGAATACTTTTTTAAAACAAGTTTTAAGTCTCTTTATGTTGATTTTAATATCCCAGTGACATTAACTATTAAAGATGGTGGTACCCTGCTTGGCTGCACTAGCTTGGGTTCTCCACAGGGATGTGTTCTGAGCCCACAACTGTTCACACTGCTGACACATGATTACTGCTCTGCATCTGCTTCAAATCACATCATTAAGTATGCGGATGACGCAACAGTAGTGGGTCTCATTCGGGACAATAACGATCTGTCCTACAGAGAGGAGGTAAAATGGTTGGTGGACTGGTGCGGTGTAAATAATCTGATCCTGAATGTCAAGAAGACCAAGGAATTGATCATCAACTTCAGGAGGAAGCAGCTCAGTCATTCACCTCTCACCATCAACAATAAAGCTGTGGAGGTTGTCAGCAGCACCAAATTTCTGAGGGTGCACATTATGGACAGTCTGAACTGGTCATTGCACACATCATCTGTGGTTAAATGGGCTCAGCAACGTCTGCACTTCCTGCGATGGAAGGAAATTAACTGATCTAAGTACCCATTGTAAGGGAAGTGATGTACGATACATATTTTGTTGTTAGCTGACTAAATAAACTGTGTAAAACCACCACAGTTGTTCTTTATGTTTAATTGTTTCATTTGCTGTCGGAAAACAAAGTAAAGCCATGGCATCCCAGTGGTTAGATGTAAAGTCTCGTCTGAATCAATCTGATATTACATGTGCCCATTTATATCAAAAATTTTCCAAATGATTTTATAATACTTTTTGTTAGACTGTCTACAAATGCACAATACTGCAGAGGTTTGTGTAAATAATGTTACAGGGGTGCTGCGCCCTCATACTCCCGGCTTGCGCCCTCTTACCAAATTGCCGATTGAACGCTGTGTTCACACCAGACGTGAGCAAAATCATTCGCTCGAATGATTTACATGTAAAGTCAATGTGAAGACACGATCAGACGCGAGTAAACGTTCCGCAGCGCAACTCGCAAGATTAGTGTGACGCGATTGACGCAAATTGAGCGACTTATTTGCACGAATGACGTGATTCTAGCCGCGCTAAACACGCGTATCGCGTAAAGCGATACTGATCCTCTCCAACAGGTAGTCAAACTGGGTCCAGATCAGCCGAAAACAGCGCTGGAAGTGGTCGTCATCCAGGCGCAGCTCCTGGAGAAGGTGGGGAAATTCCCTGAGCTGTAGTCTACATGTATGATAGGGTCAACCCGCCCCCCCCAACGGGACATGAACCGGCGACCTTCTTGCTGCGAGGCAACAGCGCGAACCAACTGCAACCTTGCAGCCCCAGTATGTCCATATTGGTGAATTATTTTTATATCCAAGGTTGTCAGTCTAGTATGATGATAGAGCTGACTCACGTCTATCTTGGTACCTCTACAACATGAATGCCAGACTGCAAAGTCATTTTATACAATTCAGTCTTGCAGGCTTAATAACATCAAATGGCAAGATGAGATTTGTGATAGTGATACTCTCATCATGGCTCATATCAATACCATGCTTAAGAGGTTGCACATCAAAAGGACGAGACACACAAACGTCTGTTCAGTATGCTAGCTGTGGGAAAAATTCCAGTTAGCCACCTAAAGATGAAGTTTGAAGACAGCTTGAAATATTCTGTGAAAAACCTGGAAATTGCTGTTGATACTCGTCTCATAGGAAACTGTCATTGAGAAAATTTCTGTAACTGATAACAAAAGTAATGATCAAATGAGCAGTCAGGAAAGCCAGCGCTACTGGCATTTTGTCACAAAATTTGTTAAATGAGGTCTAGCATGCCATCTTTGACTTTAACTTGTTTTCTGGATGTGTAAAAAAGCAACTGTTTGCTAACAAAGTGATAATTTTCTCCAATTGTTTCTGCTGTCCCATGTGGCCAACATCGCCAGCTGCAGGTTTAATTTTTCTTTTGATGCAACTGATTCACTTGAGACAATGCATATGGTAAGGTGAGTGAGTGAGAATTAATCCTTCCATCTACAGTAAAACTACATGTGCTGCAGACAACAGGATCCATGTCTACCTTACCACCTGGGCAACCTTCTCAGTTTGTTCCTCATCAGCCACTGCTCACCACACAGCAAAGCAGTCTGTTTGAGCCAGTCTGGGCTTTATTTAAAACACTGCTTGTCTGTTCAGCAGCCAGGAGCAGCCTGCAAACACTTGACTTTGTGAAGTTTGCAAAATGAAAACATTACTTTAAACCCTTTTATTTGCCATACTGGCAGAACACACAACAGCATTTTTTCCATCCATTATCTATATACCACTTAATCCTCACGAGGGTTGCGGGGGGGCTGGAGCCTATCCCAGTCGACTCAGGGCGAAGGCAGGGGACACCCTGGACAGGTCGCCAGTCTATCGCAGGGCCACACTGAGAGACAGACAACCAAGCACACTCACATTCACACCTACGGACAATTTAGAATCACCAATTAACCTCAACATGTTTTCGGACTGGGGCTGCAAGGTGGCGCAGTTGGTAGCACTGTTGCCTCGCAGCAAGAAGGTTGCCGGTTGGCGTCCCAGTGGGGGCACCGGAATCTTTCTGCGTGGAGTTTGCATGTTCTCCCCGTGCAGCGTGGGTTCTCTCCGGGTTCTCCGGCTTCCTCCCACAGTCCAAAAACATGTTGAGGTTAATTGGTGATTCTAAATTGTCCGTAGGTGTGAATGTGAGTGTGCTTGGTTGTCTGTCTCTAAGTGTAGCCCTGCGATGGACTGGTGACCTGTCCAGGGTGTCCCCTGCCTTCGCCCTAAGTCAGCTGGGATAGGCTCCAGCCCCCCCGCGACCCTAATGAGGATTAAGCGGTGTATAGAAAATGGATGGATGGATGTTTTCGGACTGTGTGGGAGGAAGCTGGAGAACCCGGAGAGAACCCACGCTGCACGGGGAGAACATGCAAACTCCACGCAGAAAGATTCCGATGCCCCCACCGGGACGCCAACCGGCAACCTTCTTGCTGCGAGGCAACAGTGCTACCAACTGCGCCACCTTGTAGCCCTCATTTTTTCCCTCTTGACCAATTAAAAGGGATTTTGAATTCAGAGGTTTGAGAACCTGTATCAACTGACATCTTCAGATGTAAGTCTGTTGGCAAAACTCTGGCTTCATCTAATCAATCAATCAATCAGTCAATCAATCAAGAGTACTGTTATACAACGTTGTAGTCAGCTCCTCAGACAAAATTATCATCTTTTTCATATCTTCTTTCCCTGTCATTGGTTATTTATTTATTTATTTAGATAGTGTAGCATAATATCAAATACGTCTATGTTTAATTTTTAATTATTAATGAATCAAAAATAAAAGTAGCGCAACAGAGCAGCCTCGGAGTGACAAGAATGTGGAGGCTCTTGAGTTCAGGAGGCATTGAAAAGTGTGTGTGTGTGTGTGTGTGTGTGTGTGTGTGTAGGTGTGTAGGTGTGTGTGTGTAAAAGGGAGCCATATGAGTGTGTGAACACTGGGGTGACTAAAGAGATCAACCTCGTAGCAAGAAAATTTGGTTGTTGGTGAAAACAGGCTTCCATAAATCATCAATATGGCAGTGCTTCTTTATTGCCATAAGGTGCAAAGGTGGACTGGGATCAAAATGAAACAATTAGTTGCAAGGCACGCTGTGGAAAAGAAAAGCAGAATTTTAGTGAGAGTTACATACTGAAAGCCTTTATAGTGTGTTTGTTCCACTGTAATCTCATTTAAATGTCAGATGACTCAACATTATGTGTAATACAGCATTATTTTTAAGTTGACTATGTAGGATCAACCAGCCATAACTGACTTTAAAACAAAGAAAGAACAGATTTTCATTCCTCTTCTGTAGCTCTGGAAGTTAAGACATTTATAACCCTCAGAGTGAAGACAGGGCCCAATGTCATCAACAGAGCAAAAGACACCAATGCACACAAAAACACATGTGGAACCTGAAAGAAAACGGCTTCCAGATCTATCATGACAATGTGAAGTTTGTGCTCTCAAGAGGAAGCCGTGTGAAGGTAGACTTCCAGAGGTTTCCACAGCACACACTTCAAGATGAGGTCACCCATAATGTGTATTTGTGCCACATTTTGATCAAGTGGCTCACATTCCCTGACACTATCGGAACTGTGAAAGACCAAATGACCACCAGAAACACCCGGACAAACTAATGACCTTACAGGAAGTGGGGCTCAAAATCTTGATAAACACATCAGATGGATTCTATTTTCTCTGACAATGTCACTACTGACACCAAACTCACATCAAGGCAAAGACTGTTATTCTACTTTCTTAGACTCAACCAGACTTACATATATTCATTCAAAAGAACCACTGAACACTGATGTCAATAACCTAGCTAAAATCAGTGCCACAAGAGTTTCCTCCTATATCCGTTATTTGATGTGTCAAATTAGAAACTAATATTTGATGTTCATATGCTGTGTCTAGTCTTGTTTTGAAGTGTCTCTCCTCGGAGTACATACTTGCAGTGACGTGTTACAATGTTAGATTATTTCATATTAAATGGACAACTGGAAAATGTCAGACTGTACCTGACAGCACCTCCTCAAGTCCTACCTGAGTCCTGTTTGAGTTTACAGCGGTTGTGGCTCAGGTGGTAGAGCAGGCTGTCCTGTAATTGCAAGGTTGGTAGTTTGATCCCCATCTCCTCCACAGTCGAAGTGTCCTTGGGCAAGTCACTGAACCTGAAGTTGCTCCCAATGGCAGGCAGCACCTTGCATGGCAGCTCTGTCGCCATTGGTGTATGAATGTGATCTCCTCTCAGATGTACGTTGCTTTACATAAAAGCATCTGCTAAATGAAATTGTAAAACTGTTAATTGTTTAAGTACCTTTTAAGTTTATCTGTCTGGACCATCAAAGGTTCCATCCACGAACAGAATCATCACTGCATCGCTGTAAAATGCATGCAAGCAACCTTCAGTCACTGAGAACTTGCTGTAATTTCCTTGAAGTTCCAAATTAGCCTACCACCAAACTATTGGTTGCTTTCAGGTGTGGTTCAATAATCCCTTCATCTCTTCTTAACATAAACCTAACTCACCATCACAGCTTTGTTTGTCTTGTGTTGTAGTTTGTTTGGTGTGTGCTAATCTTGTGTTATAGTAAGTAGTTATAGTTGTGTTGTCAGTTTAATAAATGTTCCTAGTTTTAGAAATGTGCATGGTTATATATAAATCCAGTTGTCTTCACTTTTTTCTTGTTTACACTTTGGGTCCTAAATTGTATAGATACCAGATACCTAGCTTTCATGATTAACCTTCTACATTAAATCATTTCCCTGATCATTCTAAAACTCAATGCCGCACAAGTGACTACACCTGTCATCACTGATACACATCCTTAATTTTTGTTGGAATAAGCCTGTTGGCATGAACATGGTTACAACAGAAGAACCTTCTGAGTTTTGGACCTATGGGACTGTGGCTATCTGCATTTCAGCATCATGGCTCCATGTGAAAGTGAATCGTCAGAGGACTTGCAAAGTCTGTTTATGAGACTTCACAAAAATAGGAAACTATACAGAGAGGTTGGTGACAGACTAAAGATCAGTTGCAACAATAATCAGGAGGCATAGAACAAACCACATGACCACCAATCGGAGCCACAGTGGATGTCCTCTTAAACAACAGACTGCACTACTTGCACAATCTACCTCTGAAAACAATAAATAAATAAATGGACAGGTGCTTCAGACTTACTATGGGGTTGTCAATGGAAATCAGACTTTGTGTGCCAGCTCAGACATTTCTCTTATATGCCAGCTCTGTGTCAGTAATTTTGTTTAAAAAAAATGTAGGCATGTGTTTCATTTTTAATTCTCTTCTCTACCATTACAAAAAAAAACATCTATGCCAATCTACGTTTAAGCACATGCAGTGCCTAAACCTCATGTCATTATGCTTCAAATGCCTTCCAACAGCACAGCTCATCAGTAAACAACGTCATTCTGTGGTGTACAGTGTGTCTTATGGGAAAAGCCTGTACACATCCACTTGCCCACTGTCACAGTATGATTTATTGAAATATTACTCTGACCAAATTAACAAACAGGGCCCGTCTCATTTCCAGTCTGCAGCTGCCCGTGAATAACAAACACACTGGGGGAATCCATGCAGACCACTACCCTGACACAACTCTTATGGATATTAATATTTTCTTTCCCTGTCATTGGTTATTTATTTACCAGCGTTCCAACCCACTCTCCCCGCAGTATTGAGACAATCCATCCTGTCAGATTTATCCTGTTAAACAGAGACGTGGGAGGGTGGACTGGAAGATACATAGCTGTGTGCGTGTGTGTGTGTGTGCGTGTGTGTAGCTATGTTGCATGCTTGTGCATCAGCATCTAAGTGTGTGTGTCAGATGCAAGAAAGTGTTTTGAGAAGGTAATGAGAGCATTGTGAGAATGTTATTAGGAGCTGTAAGAGGTCTGCTGAAGCGTTCCAGGAGTGCTGCACTTTGAAAATCACTTTCACAGAAGCCATCCGCAACCTGGAAGTGAAGGCAAATCTCTCATCTATCTCATCCATCGTTTTGTTAACGTCTATCCTTTGCCGCCGGTCTTTTTCTTTCTCCCTCTGCCCTGCTTCATGTTCTGATTTTCCACTTTGCTTCCTTTTTTCCAGCTTTACTTTCTCTCTTCTCTTTATTTAACTCCCCTCATCTCTCTCTCACAGCTTCTGATCATATGTTTTCATTGTCAGTCAGACACACTTAAAACATTAAAAATTATTGCAATAGTCCATTAAGGAGGACCTTTCACAAAGGGAAATACCAGGAACACAAAAAGGGAGAACAGTTCATATGGATAAATTAAAGGGAAAAACCTGAATGCTTGACCCTTCAGTGAGGGGATCTGCTCGTGCTATTAGAGGGAAAGATCACTGCAAATCAATACAAAGTTGCTCTGAGTGACAATCTTTATCATACGATGAAACATTCTGCCCTGATGGGAGTACTGGGTAGATGATGATGTCTCCATCCATAGTACATTGAAGATCACTGAATGGTTTCTAAAATTGATGTGAATTATTTGTTATGACTTCTTTTTTTTTTTTTTTTTTTTATTTTAAAAATGAATAAATGTCTTTTCGCACTGCTTTGATATCTAAAGCTTTAAGGATTTGCACCCAATTCATTCTGTGATAGCACAATGACCAAACAATACACTGTATGTAAGGCTCTTGATCGTATCTTTGATCATGACCCTGGTGTGAAGGAGAGAGCCCAGGAAACTGACAGTGAGGACACCGTAGAGAACATGTCAGAAGTTGAAGACAACACAAAACAGCATACAGACCAAGAGACAACTGAGGTGGAACAATCCAGTGATAAGGAACAGGCCCCTGCTGAGGTTGTTAGTAATGGGATTTTTCCTGGTTTTCACCTCAACCTAAGAGGAGAGGTCAGTTATCAGTTCAAAATGTGATTATAATGATTGCAGCTTGATGACATAAAATTCTGCTTTGAACAGTGCTTTCAAATCAAATCATGCTTTTCAAAACCATAGTGATAAACATGAGCAACTTTAAGGAGAGAGGTGCTTACAAAGGCAACTGGAAGGAGGTATATTTAATTAGCCTCAAAACCAATGCAAAAGAGAAAACAGGTGCGTGCATGTGATGTGAGCATATAACATATGTGTGAGC
Organism: Stegastes partitus; assembly: GCF_000690725.1. Classification (NCBI taxonomy): domain Eukaryota; kingdom Metazoa; phylum Chordata; class Actinopteri; family Pomacentridae; genus Stegastes; species Stegastes partitus. Next base: position 346,699 of record NW_007577918.1, read on the forward strand.
AGAAAACCATCCCCGCAAGAGAGCATTACGGTCCGGTGAGCTTATGACTGATGACTGATAATTCAACCCTCTCCACGCAACTGCACCTATACAACATTCACTCAACAAGTTGACTTTTGAGACTTTTGGAGGCAAGACAGTGGCTATCAAGAGCTGCAAAAGTTTTTTTTTTTTTGTTATTTTTTTCCCTGACCACTGGCATTTGTAATTTCTCCATGGCAATCAAACTACCACGTACCATCCACCATGTGTGTAACAACATCCATAATATGACTTCCATTGATTGAATTGTTGTGCACATTTTCATGCTTTTGTATTTGTAGTAATACTACTATTGCCACTGCTATCCTATAATGTGTCCAAAAATTTTATTTTTGCTACCATAATTTGTTCATGCCTATGTTCTTTTTATATTTTTACTGATAAAATGATAGTGTTCAGTTTTGACCAGGAACACAACAGATGTTGTTTGGTGCCACTATATAAGAATTTAAAATTATTTCAAAATATTGTTGAATGAAATCAACATGACAGGAGAGTTAAAATATCACCTTTAGATGCTGTCTATCCACCTCAGTCTCCTCTTACTCCCTCAGTAATGTCACTTGATGTCGTTCGTCACTTGATGTCTTTCTTTACTCCTAATAGAGACCAATCGTAATGTCTTTAGTTGCTCAAAGCTCCTTCACATGAATGTAAATGTATGTTGTTTCTGATCATTTGCTGAGGTGACTTGGACAGTGTGTGCATATGTTTAACACGTCTACAACAGGGCCTTCTACACACCATAGAATGATCCATATTGACAATTGTGCGTGTTAGTGTGTGTGTGTGTGTGTGTGTGTGTGTGTGTGTGTGTGTGAGACAGTTCCACCTCAACTGGAAAACTTCCAGAGAGGCAGAGCAGAGGAGAGTGAAACAGAGGCGGACAGAAAAAGACTTTTAATGGGGTCCTTCAAATTGAAAAGAATTCGCCCCTGGATGTGGGAATCCAATTCCCTCCAATCCAATGGGATTGGCATTGAGCGGGGTAAATAAGGATGGATTGTTTGTCGGTTAGCCAGCTGTGGTGTGAATCCACCACTTAAATGTAAAGTGACAGATCCCCACCTCCATACGCACACGTACACACACAGACACTCTTGTCTTGAAGTCAGCTTCTCTTTCACCTCCCACTCTCACTTTCCACAGTTTCTGTCTCTATCACACACAACCAAGCCAACTACTTCTAATGAGGAAGCTAAAGTCACCTACACACACTCACGACTACCCACCTACACTGCCTCTCCACATATACAAAAATGTATACACCCAGCAACACATGCGCTCAGTCTTCTCTCCAGCATGTGACGTATAGCAGAAAGCTCAGCCTTGTTTAATAAAAAAAGAAATGTTGGTAAAAATGTAGTAACTTTACTGCCATGATGCAATTGAGTGTAACCTCCCAGACAGAGGACAAGAAAAGGTTACCATAGGAAAAACAGCAGGAAAAGGACTATGAAACTATAGAAGAAGAAGAAAATATGTTTAGGCCCAACAAAAAATCATTAATATTTTATATTTAATAGTTTCATCAGTGACAACTTCTAATGAAACTATGTTCACCTAACAAATTACGTTGAGTTCAGGAAATTTGCTTGTCTTTCATGATTGAAGATATATTTATTTATCAGTCCTTAATGTGTGAAATCATCCAGGCATATGGGAGGAGACTTGGAATCCTGAACCCCATGAGAAAAAAAATAGGTCACCAAACCAATATCATTAGGTTACCTCAACTTGAATTTGGTTTTAAGTCCACTAACATAGAAAACTGAGCTACCTTAAACATGGTATTAAGTTGATGCAGTTACCAACATTATTTTGTCAACCCAACCCAACAAAATAACATCTAAAAGGATCCTCTGAATAAGTCAATCAAATTTAGGCAGTGAGCACTGATCCCATGAACTACTTTGAGTGCATGTAAAAATATAGAAAACTGAATTAAAAGGTAGAAAAATACAAAGGAAGATACAAAGCCACAGATACACTCACAATCACATTTGACCTGCAGCTTCAGTGAAATGTGGCCTGAGCTACTCAGTTATTCTGATGTTTGCATGTGATCTGATCCAAACATATATGTCTACACGAGTACACACACACACACACACACACACACACACACACACACACAATTCAGGTACAGTGAATGCTTGTGGACCTCACTTTAGCAAGACTGATGAGTGTTAACTGTACATAGCCACCAGTGTTATAACAGAACAATACAGCTGCATCCATTCGCAGCCTCACCACGTAAACAGGAAACAGATACAAAGGTTGCGTTGAAACAAAACTAATTGTAACTTATCTTTGTTTTTTTCATATTTTAATTGCAGACACAAGCCCACAATAACATGCAATAATACTGACCAGAGCAAAAAAACAAAACAATTTTGGTATTTCTGCTACTATTGTATGAATGAGTGATGATGAAAACAGTCGAAGATTAGTTTTTTGGTGCTCAGTGAATTGGTTGATTGACTAACCATTTCTGCTCTACTGGACATAAAAACTATTTTCACCATCAGGAGCACATATTAAATGAAATACGCTGGGGATCAGGTCAGAATGCATATTCTCCTGCTTCCTCAAGGATACTTTTCGATTCATTTGCAAAAAAAAAAGGGGGGGGGGGGGGGGGGTATTTAAATAACGGAATCTGTATAAAGTGGTGGACAAATCTGATATGTACTCAGCAGAGATAGGTGAAGTTAAGAGAACTCCATCAGAGGGAAATGAACTTCAGCTGTGGCTGTACTTCAAAATCTCATTAAGTGGATAATCACATGACACAATTTTACCTATTCTATTATTTTTACTTCTCTTGCTATGTGACTATTCCACAAGTTTATTCACTACCTTCGAAAGAAAATGCCTCCATCCGTCCATCCATTTTTTATCCACCGCTTAATCCTCACTAGGGTCGCGGGGGGGCTGGAGCCTATCCCAGCTGACTCAGGGTGAAGGCAGGGGACACCCTGGACAGGTCACCAGTCTATCGCAGGGCTACAGATAGAGACAGACAACCAAGCACACTCATATTCACACCTATGGACAATTTAGAATCACCAACGAACCTCAACACATTTTTGGACCTTATGGGAGGAAGCCAGACAACCTGGAGAGAACCCACACTGCACAGGGAGAACATGCAAACTCCAAGCAGAAAGATCCCAGGTGTCCCCCCGGGATGCGAACCAGCAACCATCTTGCTGCAAGGCAACGATGCTAACCACCGGGCCACCTTGCAGCCCACAGAAAGAAAATCGATATCTTCTAAACTTTGTTGTTTTTTTTTTAACCAGTCTCACTCAAAATGACTGACCTCTTGTCCACACTGATCTTTCTTTTACAAAGTGACATCTTTGGGCATCAAAAGTTCAAAAGTGAGACCCTGCTATCAGCTCACTTCCGGCTCACTACATAATATATGCAAGTGTACAGCAGAGGCAAGAGATTGACTGGAAAGGTAACAGAATGAGAGCTGCTGTGATGGTTGCCTGATGATCCTCATTACTGCGGAGTGTCTAAAGGAAGCAAGAGCAAGAGAGCAACTCTGATAGAAAGAAAAGAGGCACACATGCTCTGGTTTTCCAGTATAACATCTCTCAAAAACCCCACACTTACAACCATCTGAGGTAGTGCATTGTTCACAGCACACCGGATGAAATCATCAAGTACATTATCCTTTTCATATGTTGCATTCAGTGACTGGCAAACACCTCCAGCAGTCATGTAAGACCAAAGTAATGATATGTACTTTTATCATTTTACTGGAAGGATCAATTAAATGTAGGACCTTGACATGGCCCTGATGTTCGATACATTATTTTTTCTACTTTCTTTTAAGCATGACACAACCAAACCCACTGAGACAGGTCCTCTCTGAACTTAATCAAGTAGTGTTTGTACCTAAACCTTAACCACAGCAATGTCGTCCGAAAAGTAGTGAAAAGGAAAGTTTAATGCTGAGAGTCTCAGGTTGTATGTTACTTTTTGTCTATTTATTTTTTAACAAAAAGTGGATTTATACTTATATACAGTTGAAATCAGAAGTTTACATACACTGTATGAAAATACATACACCATTTCTTTTCTCACTGTCCGACATTAAATCAGACTAAATGATGGCTTGGGCGCAAATGGGTCTTCCAAATGGACAATGACCCTAAGCATACTGCCAGATTAGTTACAAAGAGGATAACAGAGTCAATGGTTTGGAGTGGCTGTCACAAAGCCCTGACCTCAGTCCTCCTCCATGTTCTCATGTCGTCAATTACCAACGTTTAGGGAGATCTATAACATTCAATGAGAGCACCCTGGAAGTCAATTAATAACGCGAGGAGGGTACCCGACTGTTAGGACGACCGTTGTGCAGCTGGATGAAGCAGCAGACTTGAAGCGAGACAAGGTGCAAACTAACCGGGTGTTTATTCAGCAACATTCATATTACAAAAATGACAGCAAACCAAAAAAAACAAAGCAAGGCGATTAGCTGGTGGCATAAATTGTAACGCTCCTTCCCTTTCCTCCCTGCGCTCACTCAACTGCCAGCTTTTTATAGGCAGCCCCCTAATCAGCCCCTCAGGCCTACCAACATACAGGTTAACCTAAAATAATCACACACAAGAAATACATAAAAACACAATACTTCATTACTTTTAACTCTAATAATAAACATTAAGACTAAATATTTATTTCATAAAAACAACTGCCAACATTCCCATCAAACAATGCAATTATTAATTATCTCCCCTCTCCTCATCTACACTGGGTTTGCCCCGGAACTTTTAAAAAGGTGTTCCAGCCCATGCAGACTCTTTTGGCTGGAACACCTGAGGAGACTTCGTTACACTGACACGTGAATATGTGACGCAGAGGGAGCCTGATCAAGCGTCCATATATCACGAGAAAGGAGTATGACTATGTTGCATCAGCACGTACACACAGATGTGTGCATAATGAGTGCATACAAACATTCCCACGCAAAATATGAAATTTATCAATGTACACTTATACTTAGGAATGTGCGTAAATATATGCACAACTCTGACCAGAATAGTGAAACTATTTTGACCACTGGCACATTCCAGCGTGAGGTTGGAGACATGCAGCATACGTGGCGTTTCCCAGCCACCACTGAGCAGTATCATGCCAGCAGTGTTGGATGCCATAACTTCCCTGGCCCCAGCCTACATCCAATTCCCTTACAGCCATCACCAATGAGCTCAAATCAAATGGGGACTTCACACCATCACTGGATTCCCAAACATAATTGGAGCCACGGACTGCACCCACATTGATAATCAAATCAAACCAAACCAGGAGAGACCTGAAAGGCTCCAGCCCTCCACGAGGGAGAAAGAGAGAACGCCATTTTGGATTCACCCAGCTTTTAAGGGCACCAAGCAGGTGAAACCAATCCTTTAATGAAGTGGGAGGGGCAGGTCATCCAGACTGGGAAAAGGAAAGCAGAGGCAGGAAAACACACTGACAAGGCCTGTGTTCACATGACACCACTGAATCTTCTTCCTTTTGTCTGGTGTGTACACTAAATAGTCCCTGTCAGTCTTAACTGTGTACAGCCCACTAAACTTCGCCTGAAATGGTGAACCCACCAGAGGCAACAACGCTAAAACCTGATCCCCTGGTTCAAACAATTCAGTTTTGCGATCAAAAACTCTTTTATTTTTACTTGTGCACAGCTAACCTTTTTGTGAGCAGTGACACAAGCAAGATGCAGATGGCGACGAAAGTCATTTACATAGTTCAAAACATTATCAGGTGGCTCAGCATTTTTCAAGTCATTACCCAACACAGCAAGTGGACCCCTGACTGTGTGTCCAAATACAAGTTCACTGGGACTGAAACCTGTGCTCTCTTGTGAAACCTCTCGTACTGCAAGCAACAACCAAGGCAGGCCGTCCTCCCAATCCTGAGAAAGCTCAGTACAATAGGAACGCAGTATAGACTTCAAAGTCTGATGAAAACGTTCGATAGCTCCCTGAGACTCAGGATGGTATGCACTAGACACCTGATATCTAACCTTCAGCTGTTTTACCACTTGAGAAAATGTGCGAGACATGAAATTACTCCCCTGGTCAGTTTGTACCACTTTTGGGACACCGAAGGTAGTAATAAAGGAGGTCAGTGCTTTCAATACTGGCTTAGTTTTAATGGAGCGCAAGGGAAATGCAGCAGGATAGCGAGTACTTTTACACATGACAGTCAACAAATACTTACTCCCAGCCTTACTTTTTGGAAACGGACCCACACAGTCAAGTAACAGATACTCGTATGGCTTTTCAGCCACTGGAATGGGGTACAATGGAGCAGGCATAATTTGTTGGTTGGGCTTTCCAGCTAACTGGCAGGTGTTACAAGTTCTACAATACATTGCTACGTCCCTCTTGAGACGAGGCCAGAAAAATAGGCAGAGTACTCTATCGTAAGTTTTCTTAACACCAAGATGACCTGCCACGCCATCATGTGATGTGCGCAACACTATATCTCTGAACTTTGAAGGGACCACAACTTGAACAACACTGTCTATTTGCACACCATTTACTACACGGGTCCCCTTCCTCAACAGCAATCCATCATTAAGAAAATAACCACTAGGGACACACTTGAGCGCACTTCCTGGACAAACCCGGTCCAACAGAGATTTCAATGTAGGATCAGTAGCTTGTTCTTTAACAAACTCCTCTCTTGACAGTGACGGCAATGGGATAGAAAACAATTTAAACTGCTCCTTTCCCCCAGAACTGCCTTCATGAGAAGCTGACTTCTGAGAGGGCTGAAACTGTTCAGATTGCTCTGACTCAGCTTTGCTTCTTGAACACGTCACTGCACAGGAAGAGAAAACTTTGGGGTGCACTTTAGCACACTCATCTGGTTCCCCAGACTCCTGTAAGGGTGAACCAACACACTGTGGTGAACTATTTTTCCAAACCCTATCCCCAGCCAAGTCATTTCCTAAAATAATGTCTATGCCTTGCATCGGCAGCTGAGAACGGACACCCATTTCAACCTCGCCACACACCAGATCAGAGAAGAGACAAAAATGATGTGAAGGAACCAACATTGGAAACAACCCAACACCAAACACGGGAAATTTTTCTCCAGTAGCAGCGCTGGATGAAAAAGGTAAAATACTTTCCACAATCAAACTTTTAGTAGCTCCCGTGTCACGCAAAATCTTAACAGGAATCTTGTTTTTTCCATCCAAAGACACAAAACCATCCGACACAAAAGGTTCATAGGACTGATTAATAACTTTAGTTGGAACAGACTCAAGGGGAAACACCTCCAACTCAGGCATACCAGTGCTTGACGCAGAGGAGACTATGCCAGCTGAATTAACATATACACTGGAATCAGCTGATTTTTGGCCAGATTTAACAACTGGGCATTCCCTGTTCCAGTGCCCCTTGTTTTTACAAGCAAAACACACCCTGGTTGGATCCAACTTGCCGTCTGTCCCTGGAACATGCCTCACAACCAGATGAGCAGACTCATGGGTGACCACCGGAGACTTATTGTGCCTAAACCTAAAATTCTCCCTCTGCCGACCTTCTCTGTGGACTTGACCAACTACTGAACCACTTACATGTGTTAAAGCACAATCATCAGCAAGAACTGCAGCCGCAGATGCTGTATTCACCTTCTTTTCATTGATATACGTAGCAAGGTGGGAAAGCAATGAACTATTAAACTGTTCTAGCACAATTAAATCACAAAAATCCTCATAATTGTCTACCTCAGAAGCAGAACACCAGAGTGTGAAATGAGTCAGAATATCTTGGGCAAATTCAACAGGGGTTTGCTTGTCCCCTTTCTTCCAGTTTCTAAACTTCTGCCTATATGCTTCTGGAACTAGTTCATACGCCTTTAGAACCGCAGCTTCAACTTTAGCATAATCACCGCTTTCAACAGAACTAAGGGCAGAAAAAACTCTTTGGGCCTTGCCTGTGAAAATACACTGCAACATCATAGTTTTATGACTATCTGGCCATTTTTTAACTTGTGCGACATGCTCTAACAATGTACAAAATGTGTCCGGATCTTTTTCGTCAAATTTAGGCAGAAGATGCAAGCTTTCAGCAACATCAGAACCAATAGCGCCACCTCTACCACTGGCTAACAATGACTCATGTGCTTTCCCTTGCTTTTGCAGCACCAACTTTAACTGCTCAACCTTAGCTCTCTCCCTTTCCAATGCTAGTTCAGCCCTCATTCTCTCCTTCTCAAACTCAAATTGCAATTTCTCCTTCTCTCATTGAAATTTTTCCTTCTCTAGCTGCAGATATTCAAATGACAAAGTGCCACTAAAAGGCTCTGGACCAACAGGGCCTGCAGCTGCTGGAGCCTGAACTTCCTCCAGAAGTTTGGCAGATACAGCCAGCCCCTCAATAATGCTCATTAGCTCAGCCTTTTTTGGTACCTTATCGGTTTCTGACCAGCCCAAATGGACTGCCAAATCAACTAACCCATCTTTTGTAAACTGAGTTAAAGTACTGCGAGATGGTCGTTTCAGGAACTCAGAGACCGACGTAGTACTCTGCTCCGTCTCCATGGTTAACACAGCCACACTGAATACACAACCAGCGCATCCAAAAAGTAAGTAAAGCAGTTTGAGTCATACAACACACAACTGCAGGGAGAATGAGTAATTATGGAGTGCCCCCTTCTAACTGCCTACCCCGAAACTATGTAACTGAACCCTAGTCTTCATGTGCGTACTGGCGGTGGGTATTTCTGCACCTGCAAACCGTCTGCATTGGAAAGACCACGTGTCTCAGCCAATACTTCAGGGTGCTCCCGATACCATTGCTGCTAACCACACTGACAACACACCAAAACAACAAACAGCCCTAAAAACAAACAAACAAACAAACAAACAAACAAACAAACAAACAAACAAACAAAATCAACAACCTCTCCTTATGAGATGACTGTTGCTACTGCTATCTGGGGGATACAATGAATGCTCCAGCCAGACAGCAAAATAGCACAGCTATCCAGCTATATTCATCGCCACAGTCATAAAGTGCATAACTCACACTCACAGTTCTACCAGGATGCACAGCTAACTTGCAGCTACAGACACTAGAGAACTAAACCATCTCCAACCGTATCTGTTTAATTTAACTTTAAGGAAAAGCTGTCACCGTGGGCCTCCCAACCCAGTCAAACACAACCAAAATGGTAAGATTTATGCAAACAGAACTTTTGCTGCCTCACAGGCGATGACTGGGACCTAGCCAGTATTCTGAAGATTTCTGTGTATCGTGGGTCCATCAGTCCCAGTTTGGTGGGGCTTTGCCCCTTCACATCAGAATGAGTGGGACTTTCATACTTGACTCTGCTCACATATCAGGCCACCTGCGTAGCATTGTCCCTGTTACATTGTCATTCTTGTTCATTTTATTGAAACCACAATGGTAATACACTCTGCATAATTATCTACTTATTTCATTTTTATTCCCCCTTTTCTCATATTTTTAAAAAATTTCTCTGTACAGCTATGCAACTGTGGGGTGGGTGGGAAACGGGTTGGAGGTTATAACTGGCATACTTGATGGGTTTGATTTTGATGTTTCTATATTACCCTGTAAACTGGCAAAAAAATCTAATAAAAAGATTTATAAAAAAATATATAATTAAAAATAGCACACAACATTGTGGGGAGTGTTTCAGCATACATATAGTCACCCTGTATGTCTAACGTCATCTGGTCCCTGAAGTTTCCTCATTTGCCAGGAATTTTTGGGAACGCTGAATCCTAAGAAAGACATTTTTCTCATTTGTCTGGGCAAATGGTACACCTCGTCTTTGATTTGCAGTGTATACAACCCCCTGGTCTGAAAATAAAATTATGAACTTTCGCTTTAACAAGGGCTTCATCAGGATTTTGTTTTAAGATCAGACCAAACTACAAGGCAAACCAAGCCAAGAATGCAAACAATGTAAATTATTTAATCCATCAATGAGTCAAAAAACTTTAGACCACTCACCCCTCTCACAGCTCCTTTGTTCGACTTGTAGCAGAAAAAGAAAATCCTATTTGTGCTCTTCTTTTTGCTGACTCCTCTTGGATTAACCTTACCCAAATAAAACAACAATAATGTGACACATTCATCTCAGCAAATAGTCAATGTCATAGATAAAAATTAAATTGGATTCTCTCCATTTCCCCTCTCTGTGACTGTGGGGCATGAGGCCGAGTACTATTAGTGTAGCTGAGAAAGAGGTGAAGAAGGCCAGCTGTGCTGCTACAGGAACCAGGGCTGATGGATTGCCCACAAAGGTTCATCTGATACGGGCACAGCTGGAGTACGAAGCTTAGCCTGTGATTAAAATCAGCACAGGTAGGTAAGCCATGCAGTTTGAAGGCAAAATCCACACTTGGATAAAAGCTTCAGAGGATTATCAATTACATCAACATATCATGTGAATGCGAAACAGTTCATATGTGTGTGAGCCCGCACTCACATATAAACTCTGCTACAGTATTGGTTCGTTTTGGCATCAAAATGGGTGCTATTAAAAAATGACCAGAAGGTGCTGGAGCCACACACATTCACACACACAGACACATACACACAGTGCTGTCCATGTGTTTAGCTTCTATTTTCCTGGTCAGGCATCCAGTCACTTAATTTTGCAGCAGGTAATCGCAGGATGACAAGGTCCGGGCTGTTGTGATTTACTGTGCCACCATGCCTGCGGGTTAAAAATGGAAAAGTAATAAACAAGAGAGCGCAAACACACCCTGAGACCCACCACAGGAGAGGGGATGTGTGTGGGCTTTATACAACTTCACTACAACTACACATTTGTCACAAATGTTAGCAATTTATTTTCCTCTTCTTTGGGTTCTAAAAATATGACGGCACTGAGGGAATACAGTTTAGGATTGGACTTACGAGGTGTGTCAGAAAAGTTCCAAGACTGGTGTCACAAAAGATATATTTCAAATCCAACCTAAAAATTTATCTTTTGTTACACCAGTCCTGAAACTTTTCTGACACACCTCGTACAAGTGACTTTATCAAGAAGGTCTAACAGCAGACAAATGTATGTGCCTTGAATTCAAAATCTGGTCATTTTTAATAAATTTAGTAAGCATTACATGGTAACAGTTTATTGTGTAAAAATTAAAAAATGTTTTCTTTTTGTATCAGTGGACAACCTAAAATATACATTTACAGTGTTAAACAAAAACTGTCCTCCTAGCAGCAACAATGGAGTCCTGCAACAGATCAGGAATGCAACTGATTGGTCCCAAATCCATTCTGCAGCAGTGGCAATGAGCCTGAACATACACCTACACTCACTGGCCACTTTATTAGGTACATCTTGCTAGTACCGGGTTGGACCCCCTTTTGCCTTCAGAACTGCCGTAATTCTTTGTGGCATAGATTCAACAAGGCACTGGAAACATTCCTCAGAGATTTTGCTCCATATTGACATGATAGCAACACGCAGTTGCTGCAGATTTGTTGGCAGCACATCCATGATGCAAATCTCCCATTCCACCACATCCCAAAGGTGCTCTATTGGATTGATATCTGGTGACTGTGGAGGCCATTGGATCACAGTGAACTCATTGTCATGTTCAAGAAACCAGTCTGAGATGATTCGCGCTTTATAACATGGTGCGTGATCCTGCTGGAAGATTGGTACACTGTGGTCATAAAGGGATGGACATGGTCAGCAACAATACTGAGGTAGGCTGTGGCATTGACACGATGCTCAATTGGTACTAAGCAGCCCAAAGTGTGCCAAGAAAATATCCCCCACACCATTACACCACCACCAGCAGCCTGAACCGTTGATATAAGGCAGGATGGATCCATGCTTTCATGTTGTTGACGCCAAATTCTGACCCTACCATCCGAATGTCGCAGCAGAAATCAAGACTCATCAGACCAGGAAACGTTTTTCCAATCTTCTTTTGTCCAATTTTGGTGAGCCTGTGTGAATTGTCGCCTCAGTTTCCTGTTCTCAGCTGACAGGAGTGGCACCCGGTATGGTCTTCTGCTGCTGTAGCCCATCCACCTCAAGGTTCGACGTGTTGTGCGTTCAGAGACGCTATTCTGCATACCTCGGTTGTAACGAGTGGTTATTTGAGTTACTGTTGCCTTTCTATCAGCTCGAACCAGTCTGGTCATTCTCCTCTGACCTCTGGCATCAACAAGGCATTTGCGCCCACAGAACTGACCCTCACTGGATATTTTCTCTTATTCAGACCATTCTCTGTAAACCCTAGAGATGGTTGTGCGTGAAAATCCCAGTAGATCAGTAGTTTCTGAAATACTCAGACCAGCCCGTCTGGCACCAACAACCATGCCATGTTCAAAGTCACGTAAATCACCTTTCGTCCCCCATTCTGATGCTCAGTTTGAACTGCAGCAGATCGTCTTGACCATGTCTACATGCCTAAATGCATTGAGTTGCTGCCATGTGATTGGCTGATTAGAAATTTGCGTTAACGAGCAGTTGGACAGGTGTACCTAATAAAGTGGCTGGTGAGTGTAAATTCACAGAAGAACTGTGGCATATTTTCCAAGATGCTTTTATTGTTACTTCATTTTGTGTAGTTAACCCTCACACAGGGGGTGGACAATTCCAAATCACCATTTTAAAATTCACACCTGTAAAATAAACTAAAATTACATATATAACCATGTCCTATCCATTAACACAAATCACCACTTATTGATTTGTGCAAGCATGTATCTAAGGTAACATATAGTGAAGTCACCATTTCAGACAAGCTTGATCTGAGGAACCAAAAAAGAAAATAGGTTCAGTCATATCCAAATGTTTCAGCACCTTGGACTGCACACAGATCAACACTACCACTGTAACTAGCAACAGCCAGGTGCATTATTTCAGTGCTGTGTCTGTGTCGATGGGAGCAACATGAACAGAAATCCAAATCACAACAAAACAATGTGGTAAACATCAAGTTAAACAGCAGATTCATCAAACATTAATAGCTTCACAACCAAACTGTAAGTCAATAAAGACCATTTATTTGTTTCACTCAATGAATATTGTACCTGCTCAGCCTTTTAATCCATTCATCTCTTCCGTAGCTTGAGGTACATGACCAAGAGCCCGAGACATTTACCCAGCCTCCAAACTCCCCAGATCCTAAACCAATTAGGCATCTGTGGTTTACACATGGACTGTATATAAAGCTGGATGAACCCCATAGGCATTACCCATAGGTTTCCTAAACATAAGTCTCTGTGCCATGGGCTGTCCAATGACAGTGCCATCTGTCACTTAAAGTAGCCACAACATTAATTGTGCATCAAAGTCTCAATACAGTTTAAATGGGTGCACTCCCTTACAGTTGTCATAAAATAAGTTGTCCAGGACAAGCCTAATAATGGAATCCCCACCCCACAATGCACAGGACCCAAAACATCCCAATGCCAGACACCACAGGACAACCACAGAGGTTCCGTCACCATGCTTTGAAGGGTCAGAAGCATTTTGGCAGTACAAGGGAGACCTACACAATGTAAGGCAGGTGGTTTTAATGTTGTGGCTAATCAGTGTATGCATACACACACACACACACACACACACACACACACACACACATATCTGAATTTAAAGCTCAGTGTGTCCATCCTACTCAGGGTACTTTCTCCACATGGCTGCAGAACTTTAAAGCCTGACTGCATAAACAACAGTGCCTCCTACTACTGTACTTATTGTACTGTACTTCAGGCCACCCACTACCACAAGCCTCCTCTATCTCCAGCTTCTACAATAAAGCTACAACGATAGAAAAAACACACAGGGATTTGGGTTTTTCCTTTACAATGTTAATCCTCTGGGAAAGCAGGCAGAGAAAAAAATATTGGTTTGTTTTGGCTAGAAATAGCCAGGGCGTGGGTGTATAGGCAGCGAGATCCAGTGCAGGGATCAATAGGAGAGGCAATTACTTAGGCAGGTGGACACAACGATATCAAGGGTTTCTCTGACAGAAACAGGCGAGATAAAGAAAGAGGGGTGATGCAGGAGGAATGATGGCGATGGTAGGGAGGAGAGACAGTAAAGTCAGAGTAAGAATGCAGATGTAAAAATAGAGGAACAGAAGTTGGACAAAGGATAAAACGAAGAAAATAGGCTTAGAAGAAACCATTTAGAAAGTGAGAGATAAACACTTTTCCAGGATAAATATACAGAAAAAAGGAGACAAGGAAATAGACAGGGCGAGGGAGTGATGGATGGAAAGACTCATTTATTCCTTCTCATCATGATAAGTTGACAGTCAAGCGAATAACACTCAACCCACCTCACATTCTCCAAAGATGAGCTACGGTTGTGCTGGAGGTGCTGCTATTTACCGTACTAAGACATTTCTTCAATCACCGGGAAGTGAAGTCTAATAAAGAGTCTTCATTTCCCACGACAACACTAAAAGTTTGTTGTTTTGCTAGAGAAAATACAAAACTGAGATGCTGTCCTTTTTCTCTTTTTGTGGCAGCTATTTCTCTCACCTTTTTTGCAGTGTTGACGAATGTGGACATTCTTTATCGTTTGACTAGACATGATTTATTAAGACAGACGATCTGCTAACAAGATGTTGTTGTGAAATAAAACTATTTCAGTAATAACAACTACTTATGTGTGGCCATGGGGCACCATTTTCATGTTGTTGTTCAGGTTCTAATGACATTGTTCAGCTGGCTAGCCTGAGCTACTTAAACACGGATGAAGAAATACTCTTTGTTATATATAACACAATAATATATATATATATATTAGGGATGGACCGATACCTCTTTTTGAT